>NW_015505745.1:743366-834286 GCF_001515645.1 Sinocyclocheilus grahami | reverse complement strand
CAGGTCTAAAACACAAAGTCTCCTTAATCACAACCCAACATTGTGGCTTCAAAGCCAACACAACAAAAGGCAAGTGTCCTCAATCACAACACAAATAACAATGTGCCCTGAAATACAAAATGTGCTTTTACTTGCATCAAAACACAACAGTGGGCACACAAACACAACGAAACACAACTGTCCTTAAACACCTAGATGTCCTTAAATACAACATGCTCACAGAAACAACACTGAGGGCAAATAGTTGTTGTTTTGAGGCCAGTGTTATGTTGTGTCTGACAGCATGTGCTGTTGTGTTTGATCACACTTGTGTTTTGTTGTGTTTGGAGCCACAGTGTTGTGCTGTGATTTAAAACAACAGCACTTGTTGTGATTGAGGACTCTTTGTAGTGGTTTTGATGCAACAATCAAAGCACAAACAATGCACCTTCCAATACAACACAACTCAATCACATCAGAGATGCACAATCCAAATAAACGGCAGATATTTTATAACAGACACAGGTCTATTAATAATAAATTAAGTGTATACAATTCACTCCCTCCTCCAGTCTCCTCTGTGATATAAAGCAGCCGTGTGGCTTGACCAGCTCCGTTGAAGGTTAAATCAGAGATAGACTATCTGCTATAGTCTATACTGGAGAAACCAGTATAGGGACTGGAGAAACACACTTAGAGGCTAAGTCAAGGAATAATAATCCATTAAAGAAACACAAAGGAGGCTAGGAGGATACAGTAGATACACTTTCAAGATGGTTAGAGAGAAGAAAGACAAGGTTGTCTATCAAACTGAATGTTTCCCCTCCGGCTGTTCAACTTCACAGACTAGTGCTTTTGTTTTCCTTTACATGCTATCTTAATTATGCCTGTCCTGCTTCATTTGTCAAGGTCGTACTACTCCGCTGACTCTTTTCACACTTCACGTAGTTGTGGAAGAATATCTATCTGAATTGCCTTATGCATTAATTTTCTTGTATAAGCTTAAGTGATTTCCCTCTGGTGCTTCGCCGGTTGAGTGAAATTATTCTGCCGTTGGGATGTTGGTTTTACTTCACTGAATCAATAGCTGCGTTTTTACTTATCGGAGCTCTGCGCCGCCAGCCGAGGTGTTTCAACATTTCGGTACACTGGAGAGCTGATCATGGAAATCCTTTCCATGGGTATGTTTTATATAAAGCAGCTCTGTGTCAACAGCTCCCGACCTCAAAGAGCCTATGTGTGGGTTTCTATGCAGTCCTTTCATACCGTTAAAAATCCAAGTGGACACGCACATGCACATAAATACACAGTTTCACATTCTTGCCGTGAATTCCTGTTAGCCGCTGACCAGGGGATGGTTATTCAAAAGACTTAAGCATGACGGCACTCTTGAGGGTATGGTGCGAGTACTCTTACATCATGGGGTATGAATGTTGCCAGCTTGAGGGTTGAATAGTTAGTGATGTAGTAGCTCCCTCTAATGGTCATGTGCTACTGTAGCACTCTGTTTGAGGTTGATGATAACAGTTAAAAGTGCAAAAAGTAACTGTATAAAACTATTGATTGCCAGAGAAATATAAATAAAAAAATTACTTAAGATACATTAAGCTTGTACTATTACTGAAAGTTTATAATGTTAAACTGTTATATTTTTCAGACACACAGCAGACCAGCTGATTATTAAAGGGGTCCTATTATGCTCTTTTACAATGTCTTGAATTTGTTTTCGGGGTGTACTAAAACATGCTCTCATGCTTGGTGGTTCAAAAAACGTATTATTTTTACATAATTTACCATAGGTGCGGGAAGAGGGAGTGCTGAGTGTGCTCCAGCACCACCTGTTTTTTTCTGTGGGCAACTGTTTAACTGTTGGGAATAAAAAAAAAAAATCTGAGTGTCTATTTACACTAAGTGCAAATAGCCCGCCTTGTTGGCAGAGGCTATACTAACTCCACCCAATCGTCAGATTCAGTGGTGTAGATGGGAAAGCCAGGTGTGTCAAAGACTTTTGACGCGATCGACGCGGGTTCGAATCTGCCTTTTTGCGAACTTGTTTTCTCCCTTTTCAAATTTCAAATCACATCAGAAAAAAGTTGAAAATAAAGTATCGGGTACGGTTAGGGTAGGGAGGGCTTTTGTCCCAATAAGGTGGCATCCATTTAATAATTTGAATTCTAATTAAAATTTACACTCAATAAGTTATTATTGCATACTGTTTTATAATGTATTACAATGCTGAGGTGCAGATAACCACTATTTGCAATAACTAATTAGCAGAATATCCTACTATTTTAACATAGTATAAATAGAATAGCTATTTGCACTTAGTGTAAATAGCATATGATATCACAAAAAAATACTATTTTTACTTTTTACTTAGTAAATAGCATCTATCGCTAAGAAAATATGCTATTTTCACTTAGCGTAAATAGCATCAATTGCTATTTGCACTAAGTGTATATAGCCTCTATCTGAAATGGAAAGACTCATGAATTATTATTGGGTAAAAGCCAAAAATGAAGGATTGTTTAAAAGTAATTGGGAATTATTAAAATTTGAAATCGGAAAATATCTGAGAAAATTTACTTTAATTGATTTAGTACAATAGCTAAATCACAGCGTCTCATGGAAGAGAAAACTGTTGAAGAGATTTTATCATTATCCAGTATTCCTACTGACAATTTATTGGATGAGCAGAGAGTGCACCTAACAGAACCACAAAATAAGCTTGATATGTACAGAACGCGAGTACAGGGAGCCTTTATTCGATCGAGACAAAAATGGTTAGAGCGTAGAGAGCAGATGTCTGCTTATTTTTTCAAACTTGAAAAGTCTAAGGCTAAATTTAATTCTATTTCCAAACTGAATATTAATGGATCTATTACAGATAACTTTGATACAATTTCTAGATTTTGTTATAATTATTACTCTAATTTATACACATCTAAATTTAGTGAGCTTAATATGTTAACTTTTTGTAAGCATTTGTAACCACACACAATGTTTTGTAAGCAAAAAGCATTTAGTGAATGTAAATATAATTAGTCAAGAGGACCAAATATTATGTGATTCCCCAATTACTATTGCTGAAATTAAGGATGCAATTGAACATCTGAAATGTAATAAATCACCAGGTAGTGATGGAATTACTGCTGAATTCTATAAGCAGTTCTCTGAGATTCTCGTCCTGTTCCTTTTTGTGACGTGACGTGGCATGTGGAATTAGTGCTCTGCATTTACCCATCCAAAGTGCACACAGGAGCAGTGGGCAGCCATTTATGCTGCGGCGCCCGGGGAGCAGTGCCTTGCTCAAGAAGTATTGAAGGTGGAAGAGAGCGCTGTACAGTCACTCCCCCCACCGACAATCCCTGCCGGTACGAGACTCGAACCCACAACCTTTGGGTTATGAGTCCGACTCTCTAACCATTAGGCCACGACTTGAAGTGAATTCTGAAAGTTTTATAGTCCTCTGAACTTCCTACAACTATGACTCAAGGTGTAATCTGTCTAATTCCTAAACCCAAGAATGATTTACTGCTTATTGATAATTGGAGACCCATTAGTTTGTTGAATAATGATTACAAAGTATTTTGCTCTTGTTTTTTGCCCAAAGATTTAAATTAGTATTAGATTCAATAATTTATGAAAATCAATCTGGGTTTATGAGAAAAAGACACATTTAATAATATCAGAATTATTTTTGATCTTATTGATTACTCTGATCTCATTAAAGAGGACAGTTTTATATTGTTTTTAGATTTCTTTTTTTAAAGCCTTTGATACCGTCGAGCATCCTTTTAGTTTTTTTATCGTTTAGAACGTTTTGGGTTTGGGCGATATTTCAGCAATGCCATAAACTCTTTATGTGGGTGGCAATAGTTCAGTTAAATTAAGTCAAGGCACCACACAAAGATTTTATCTGAAAAGAGGTGTGAGGCAAGGTTGCCCAGTTTCAGTTGATCTTTTTCTTATTATTGCTCAGGTGTTTAGTCATTTTATTAAATCAAGTGAATTAGAAGGAATTCAAGGAATTCATTAAGAAGAACCGGTTAAATTGAACGATTCGTTGGTGAACCGGACATCACTAGTTCCATCTGCTCTGGTTTAGTTAAGGATGGCGTCAATATTGCCAAATCAATTTGAGCCGTATTCAGACCCAGAGAATATTGAACACGAGAATTGCGCAGAACCTTTGCACGCATGGATATTGCAAGACATATTAGAATGGTAACGTTATTGTTGTTTTTTTTGGCTAAATCACGTTTTAGATTAAAAAATTTTAATTTTAAATTAAATTTAGATTAAAAATAACTGCATTTACTATGTACAGATAAGTGCATATGGATTATTTTTTATTGTTATTTAATTCTAACATAACATGAATTGCATTGAAACTGTTATACAGTTGAATTTATTTATACCATAGTCCAGTGTTTCCCAGGCGGCATATATATATGCAAACTCATTCTCTGCCAGCAGGAGGCGCTGTTGGAGTGGTAGAGATCAAGGTTTCCCCGGTAACAGCTGTACACAAAGCAGCGCTCCGCTCAAAACACTGCTTTATCAGACATTACATGCAAGATTAAATGAAAATGACATTACATTTTCTGAAGACAGTCGGTTTCTTTCAGAAATACAGTGATATAAAAACACCCGCACTCAATGTGTGGGAAACACTGTAGTCTCATAATTGAAGTGTAAATTCTGCAGATTACATCACTGTCCAGTATTGTACTGTCAGCAATTTATTATAAAAACGTTTTCATAATTGTAACATACATATTTACATACATAATTATTGAGGTGCATGTGTAATAACTTGCGAAAAACTTGAGGCTACAGCAGCAGCACTTCGTCGTCGTCGTCTCGTCTGATGCACTCACTCATCCAAGCGTTCTAACCACAACCTCGCCCCTCCCCAGCCCCCAACCATTAGAATTTCCATAATGATATTCTAATGGACCGCTTTGTGACATCACAAAACCCGGAAAACATCTCTGTAGTCCAAACGAGCCGTTCGTTGTAGTTCTTGAAAAGGGATTTTTAAAAAACGAAATATCTCCCTTTGGAGTGGACTTTGAGATTTGTAAGTTTGAAGATCTTTTTTATGCCCAAACATACACTACACACTGACTAAAATTCAAAAAGTGAAAAGGCATAATAGGACCCCTTTAACCTATTTAACAAGTAATTTAACCCAAATTATTCCAAGCTAAGTGTACACATTTATTTTAGTCTTTGGTTCGGGCAATAAAGCAAACTGCATTAAGTTTTTAAAAGTTGAAAGTATGAGATTTATTGAAACTAGCTTAGCGAGTACACAATTACAATTTACACAGTTGCTCAATAAGATCCAACTGAAACTAGAAAACATTAAGTGAAGCAAAGTCAATGTATTGTATTATAATGTATTGTTAAAAAGCATGACAAAGCAATGCATTGTATAATTTATTGCATTATTTATTACAAGTTAGGTATCCATGGCTAATAACCCCCCCCCCCCCCCCCCCCCCCCAAATGTGTACAGTATGTATATATATATATATACACACACACACACACATATAGCAAACCATGAATAAATGTAATAAATTAAGCAATAATTTTTTATTTTACTTTTTAAGCTTCACTTATTGTAACAGTACTTTGAAATCTGCAATTTTATAATGAGTTACCTGTTCAGAATTGTGGCTCTGTTGTTTTTCCCACAGTTGTGACCACTTACATGTGTACAAGTGAACAAGTAGTATATGAACAAGAACAATATTATAAAAAATAAATAAAAAATGTTATCCGTATTTTGACAAGTTCTACATGTTTTGTTGAGTTTTGACAAACGTCATCTTCCAACGGGGCAAACAATCTTGATAATGTGTCTGTTTACGCCATACAAAAGTGTTTAAGACCATCTGCATGTTCGTTTGACAACTGCATAAAATACATTGACAGCCCCTTCAATCTAAATTACACTCAGAAAAAAGGCGCAAAAGCTACCTTAAAGGTACTTACATCAATGGTACATATTTGTAGCTTTTGAAAAGGTACCGGCCCAGTGAAAGCTCTTGCACCTTTTTTCTTTTCTGAGTGTATGGTCACAAATGTAACCTATGAGATTAATTAGGTTTTAAAAGTACAGTGCAAGTCCTGGGTCAGAAATGACACTTCAAACAGGCAATGTGCCTCAGCTTTAAAGACCAAACAAGCTGAGTCATATCTGTGTATTATAGCCCTGCTGACAGGACCATGAGAGGAAACAAGTTTGAGTCGTAAATTAATGCAATATAATACACAATGATTTGTAATGGATACTTTGGGTAATCCTTCACACTTGCTCATAACCACCACAGGGAGTTAAGCACATGGCGTGCATTAAATGCGTGTAAAGCAATGTGTGTGTTTGCAGTCTTCTCCCAGTGTTCTGCTTTGCATGCTTTGTGTCTCTCAGAAAGGGTTTTTAATGTTCAGCTATGTGTTTCTCTCAGCTCATGCCTCACTGGATGTTTAAGATATACTGTTTTTTGCTTTAAACCTTAACAATGGGTTTTCCACAGATGTTCCTAATGTAATTGTCATAATGGGTTCAGAAAGGAATATTTGGACCCTGACTGTGTGTTTCTGTCTCCCTGACGTCAAAGTTTTTAAATTTTTTCAGACGGTATCAGAAACTGCAGAAGATAATGAAGCCTTGGTAAGCCCCTCCCCTCGAGCTGGATAACCCCCTGTCACTTACCCTCTAATCTCCGGGCCGAGTCTCTGCATGATCGGGCTCTGGCCTCAGTACTCAAAACCAATCAAAGCGATGGGAACACTTGGCAACTGCTGCAGTCACTACCATTTTTTCTGATGATTTTATGGTTTTATTTGGATGTTATTTCCATGTAACCAAATCATCTTTCTTTCTTTTGCATGTGGTGTTGGGCAACATTGGTGCTTTAGGGGGAGCTTTGCACTAACCTTTGGGAAACTGTTTTTTCTTCTTCCATTCATTGACAAGGTTATGTTGCTCACATTTCCATATGATTGCAACACCCACCATTCCTCTTAAAGTTTATCAAAACACTGCTTGTTGCTTAAAGTCCTGTTGCCCAGGATCCCTCTAAAATGATTGGTTGTCATAAACAACAAGTGACCTCAGCTAAACTCATATATCATGTCACATTTCATGTACATTTCATTTACTCGACACTAAATATCCCTTTGTGAGATTTCATCATCTCTCAATGTCACCATGGTAATTATTTGTAGGATTTTGCCCAATTCCAGCTGCAAATACTTCCTGCTCCCAGTGGTACATTTATGAATTGCTGTTCAAACTAATGTATTTTTATTATGAGGTCTAACTTACGCTGTATTAACTCCCTGCTGCCCTCAAACACTCAACACTAAGCTATATATGTGTGTGTATATATATATATATATATATATATACACACACACACATATAGCAAACCATGAATACACCATGAATAAATGTAATAAATAAAGCAATAATTTTTTATTTTACTTTTTAAGCTTCACTTATTGTAACAGTACTTTGAAATCTGCAATTTTATAATGAGTTACCTGTTCAGAATTGTGGCTCTGTTGTTTTTCCCACAGTTGTGACCTGTGACATGTGTACAAGTGAACAAGTAGTATATGAACAAGAACAATATTATAAAAAAAATAAAATAAAATGTTATCCGTATTTTGACAAGTTCTACATGTTTTGTTGAGTTTTGACAAACGTCATCTTCCAACGGGGCAAACAATCTTGATCATGTGTCTGTTTACGCCATACAAAAGTGTTTAAGACCGTCTGCATGTTCGTTTGACAACTGCATAAAATACATCGACAGCCCCTTCAATCTAAATTACACTCAGAAAAAAGGTGCAAAAGCTACCTTAAAGGTACTTACATCAATGGTACATATTTGTAGCTTTTGAAAAGGTACCGGCCCAGTGAAAGCTCTTGCACCTTTTTTCTTTTCTGAGTGTATGGTCACAAATGTAACCTATGAGATTAATTAGGTTTTAAAAGTACAGTGCAAGTCCTGGGTCAGAAATGACACTTCAAACAGGCAATGTGCCTCAGCTTTAAAGACCAAACAAGCTGAGTCATATCTGTGTATTATAGCCCTGCTGACAGGACCATGAGAGGAAACAAGTTTGAGTCGTAAATTAATGCAATATAATACACAATGATTTGTAATGGATACTTTGGGTAATCCTTCACACTTGCTCATAACCACCACAGGGAGTTAAGCACATGGCGTGCATTAAATGCGTGTAAAGCAATGTGTGTGTTTGCAGTCTTCTCCCAGTGTTCTGCTTTGCATGCTTTGTGTCTCTCAGAAAGGGTTTTTAATGTTCAGCTATGTGTTTCTCTCAGCTCATGCCTCACTGGATGTTTAAGATATACTGTTTTTTGCTTTAAACCTTAACAATGGGTTTTCCACAGATGTTCCTAATGTAATTGTCATAATGGGTTCAGAAAGGAATATTTGGACCCTGACTGTGTGTTTCTGTCTCCCTGACGTCAAAGTTTTTAAATTTTTTCAGACGGTATCAGAAACTGCAGAAGATAATGAAGCCTTGGTAAGCCCCTCCCCTCGAGCTGGATAACCCCCTGTCACTTACCCTCTAATCTCCGGGCCGAGTCTCTGCATGATCGGGCTCTGGCCTCAGTACTCAAAACCAATCAAAGCGATGGGAACACTTGGCAACTGCTGCAGTCACTACCATTTTTTCTGATGATTTTATGGTTTTATTTGGATGTTATTTCCATGTAACCAAATCATCTTTCTTTCTTTTGCATGTGGTGTTGGGCAACATTGGTGCTTTAGGGGGAGCTTTGCACTAACCTTTGGGAAACTGTTTTTTCTTCTTCCATTCATTGACAAGGTTATGTTGCTCACATTTCCATATGATTGCAACACCCACCATTCCTCTTAAAGTTTATCAAAACACTGCTTGTTGCTTAAAGTCCTGTTGCCCAGGATCCCTCTAAAATGATTGGTTGTCATAAACAACAAGTGACCTCAGCTAAACTCATATATCATGTCACATTTCATGTACATTTCATTTACTCGACACTAAATATCCCTTTGTGAGATTTCATCATCTCTCAATGTCACCATGGTAATTATTTGTAGGATTTTGCCCAATTCCAGCTGCAAATACTTCCTGCTCCCAGTGGTACATTTATGAATTGCTGTTCAAACTAATGTATTTTTATTATGAGGTCTAACTTACGCTGTATTAACTCCCTGCTGCCCTCAAACACTCAACACTAAGCTCAATGCAGGCAACTTTATTAAGTCTTTTCTGTTTCATGTCTAGGGCTCTGCCTTTTATGTTCTGTAACAGTTAAAATGGTATTATTTGTATTTGTTTTTGTAAATTCAGACCTCTTGACCTGAAGTAATTTTTTCCCCCTCAAAAGCTGTTTTTTTCCTATGTTGTAAATTTAACTTTTTGTTCCACCTGTATTTTAATGATGAGAAATAATGAAAAGGCATGAACTGAGGTATTTGTGACGATAGGGGGTAGTGTTATTCATTTTAAAATCAAAATCGCACATACAGAGTGCAATCTGTATGTGCAATCTGAGTGCAATTTTATGTGCAATCACGGCATGCTACAGTACAGATGCTGTTTATAGAAGTTAATACAAAAATTAAAATTAAATCATTTAGTCATCATTTACTTACTCCCATGTCGTTCCAAACTCGTATGACCTTTTTTGTGGAACATAAAAAGATATATTTTACAGAGTTGTCTGTTCCACTGGTGTTCTTATTGTTAACTAAAACTACAACTAATAAAATCATTTTGTTAATTGAAAGCTGAAATAAAATATAAACATTAGAAAAACTTGATATTAGAAATGTTGCTTTGGAAATGAAGTGAAATAAAATAAGTACTGAAATTACTATAACTAAAAGTGAAATTAAAGCTGTATAGAAATATTTAAAACAACTAGAAACTAATAAAAATGCCCAAATCATGAAAATAAAACAAAATATAAAAAAATCTGTATATTAATAAAATGTATTAATAAATATAAATGTTAAATTAATAAAATATTAATAAATACTATAAATTAAAAGTAAATAAATAATGCTTAAATTCCATTTCTGCAATTCTGTACCACTGCACTACGTGTAAAGTATTTAGGTAAAGTATATTTATAGTTGGCTATGTGTAGGTTTGTATGTGTTTAAATCTGTAGCACCTGTGAGTCACAACATTTCGTTTCTTTGTATGTCTCTACATACAGGGGAATGACAATAAAACTCGCTTGACTTGAAGAAAGGGTTTTTTTTATGTTCAGCTGATGTTTTCTCTCAGCTCATGCCTCACTGGATGTTTAAGATATACTGTTTTTTGCTTTAAACCTTAACAATGGGTTTTCCACAGATGTTCCTAATGTAATTGTCATAATGGGTTCATAAAGGAATATTTGGACCCTGACTATGTGTTTCTATCTCCCTGACGTCAAAGTTTTTAAATTTTTTCAGACGGTATCAGAAACTGCAGAAGATAATGAAGCCTTGGTAAGCCCCTCCCCTCGAGCTGGATAACCCCCTGTCACTTACCCTCTAATCTCCGGGCCGAGTCTCTGCATGATCGGGCTCTGGCCTCAGTACTCAAAACCAATCAAAGCGATGGGAACACTTGGCAACTGCTGCAGTCACTACCATTTTTTCTGATGATTTTATGGTTTTATTTGGATGTTATTTCCATGTAACCAAATCATCTTTCTTTCTTTTGCATGTGGTGTTGGGCAACATTGGTGCTTTAGGGGGAGCTTTGCACTAACCTTTGGGAAACTGTTTTTTCTTCTTCCATTCATTGACAAGGTTATGTTGCTCACATTTCCATATGATTGCAACACCCACCATTCCTCTTAAAGTTTATCAAAACACTGCTTGTTGCTTAAAGTCCTGTTGCCCAGGATCCCTCTAAAATGATTGGTTGTCATAAACAACAAGTGACCTCAGCTAAACTCATATATCATGTCACATTTCATGTACATTTCATTTACTCGACACTAAATATCCCTTTGTGAGATTTCATCATCTCTCAATGTCACCATGGTAATTATTTGTAGGATTTTGCCCAATTCCAGCTGCAAATACTTCCTGCTCCCAGTGGTACATTTATGAATTGCTGTTCAAACTAATGTATTTTTATTATGAGGTCTAACTTACGCTGTATTAACTCCCTGCTGCCCTCAAACACTCAACACTAAGCTCAATGCAGGCAACTTTATTAAGTCTTTTCTGTTTCATGTCTAGGGCTCTGCCTTTTATGTTCTGTAACAGTTAAAATGGTATTATTTGTATTTGTTTTTGTAAATTCAGACCTCTTGACCTGAAGTAATTTTTTCCCCCTCAAAAGCTGTTTTTTTCCTATGTTGTAAATTTAACTTTTTGTTCCACCTGTATTTTAATGATGAGAAATAATGAAAAGGCATGAACTGAGGTATTTGTGACGATAGGGGGTAGTGTTATTCATTTTAAAATCAAAATCGCACATACAGAGTGCAATCTGTATGTGCAATCTGAGTGCAATTTTATGTGCAATCACGGCATGCTACAGTACAGATGCTGTTTATAGAAGTTAATACAAAAATTAAAATTAAATCATTTAGTCATCATTTACTTACTCCCATGTCGTTCCAAACTCGTATGACCTTTTTTGTGGAACATAAAAAGATATATTTTACAGAGTTGTCTGTTCCACTGGTGTTCTTATTGTTAACTAAAACTACAACTAATAAAATCATTTTGTTAATTGAAAGCTGAAATAAAATATAAACATTAGAAAAACTTTGATATTAGAAATGTTGCTTTGGAAATGAAGTGAAATAAAATAAGTACTGAAATTACTATAACTAAAAGTGAAATTAAAGCTGTATAGAAATATTTAAAACAACTAGAAACTAATAAAAATGCCCAAATCATGAAAATAAAACAAAATATAAAAAAATCTGTATATTAATAAAATGTATTAATAAATATAAATGTTAAATTAATAAAATATTAATAAATACTATAAATTAAAAGTAAATAAATAATGCTTAAATTCCATTTCTGCAATTCTGTACCACTGCACTACGTGTAAAGTATTTAGGTAAAGTATATTTATAGTTGGCTATGTGTAGGTTTGTATGTGTTTAAATCTGTAGCACCTGTGAGTCACAACATTTCGTTTCTTTGTATGTCTCTACATACAGGGGAATGACAATAAAACTCGCTTGACTTGATTTATTAACACTGTTCCAGAAAAGAAAGAAAGTCCTAGAGGTTTGTAGCAACACGAGGGAGTAAATTATCACACAATGTTCCTTTTTGGGCGAACTATCCCTTTGAGTTGTATTTAACCTAAATATTTCTTTGAAAACTAGCGTATTTTGTTGTGTGTTCAGTCATCATAACTGTACTGTCCCAAACAAACTGCTGCATGATACCACTGATCATTTCTGCCAGTGTAATTCCACTGCTGCTCCTGCTGTCAAACTCTCTGGCATTCTCTGCTCTTCTGAAGGACAGGAGCATCAGCTGGATTGACTCCATGTCCTCCTGTTCTTCAGCTGCACCAGTACTTGATTCCTCTCGCTCTGTAAAGCTGAGGCTTAGCTGTTCGTTCAGTGCAGGTGAGCTGTAGAGACGTGGCTAGTGGTTGTTGTCTTGTCTTTTTTTAGCTTTGGTGACCTGCTCTCCTTCACACTGACGGCTTTCGTGGAGCTCATGGACCATGGCATTGTCTCCTGGGACACCTTCTCTGTGGCCTTTATCAAGAAGGTGCGTCCCCATGGCTATCAGTGGAAGTCTTTCCAGACAATAGATGTTTCCATGATTAGGGTACCAAATAGGTTGCTGTTGAGATGCTTGTGTTGACCACAGACCTTATTTCAGACATTTAACCAAAAACCCACTGACTTCGGGACGATTGAACCAGAAGTGCTGAATGCTAGTTTCTAAGTTTTATGTCATCCCTGCAGCACTCATTTATTTTAAAAATAAATTTATTTTTTATGGTCTATAAAAATAGAAAAAAAACGTTTCAGAAAAATCTTTTTATATACATTTTAAATGAGGTATGCATTTTTTGCAGTCCCTGTTTCTAAAATCTGGGGGAGAAAAACAAAAAAAATGCAAAACAATAATACATAAACATATAAATTACATATAAAATAAAATACAATTGTTAAAGGGTTGTGACTGAGTTGAGGCTCCAGCTGAATATAATGTGTTAGATCATTAAAACTGGCTATTATATTAAAAACGTCATGCTGTATTTTGATGACACTCTAGCTTTTAAACATGCATTATCCAGATTTCTTTGCATCCTTTTTAACCAATCCAAGCACTTGTCACTTCATCCTCAGATTGCCAGTTATGTGTGTAAATCTGCCATGGACACTGCTGTACTCCAGAGGTCTCTAGCCATCCTGGAGTCAATGGTGCTCAACAGTCAAGATCTCTACCAGAAGGTGGCTCAAGAAATCACCATTGGCCAGCTCATCCCTCATCTGCAAGGGTATGGGAAATTGATAGCTCTTTGCTATTGTAGTTATCAAATTGAGATTATTTAAAGGAAAAGTTGACCCAAAAATGAAAAATCTCATTTATTTGTGCATATGGCATTTTAAAGTTGTATTGCTTTTTATTTTTTGTGGAACACAACTTTAAAGTGAGCCTATTATGGCATTTTTAAGGTTCCTAATATTGTTTTGGGAGTCTCCTACAATAGGTATACATGCATGCAAGGTCAGAAAACGCTTTAGTTTTTTTCAAAATATGCATTTAATATCACCTCATTTTCCAACAATTCTCAAAAGATTCATTCGAAGCAGTTCTAAGATTCAATCTCTCTAAATCCCTAATTTCCGTGAGCCTACTCTGCTCTAATTGGTCAGATGGCCCAGTCTGTTGTGATTGGTCTACCGCGTACAGCGCGTGTTGGAAACGATACGCCCATTGCCATAGTTCTATATTTTGAAGGCTCAATAGAAAATATGAACATCTATTATTTATCAAACTTACAGGTTGTGATTCAGTGGAGCCAGGGTAATTCAATTTCAAATAAACAGGGTACTGAGCCATCTTTCAAGAGCAAGCGTTTTGTGAATCCCCATTGAACTCCCCGAGATTAGAGAAGCAGTCGTCAGAAAATGACGAGAACACAAAAAAAGATTGGGGTTGTAATGCTGGGAATTTTAACCACTGATTCTTTGCAGCCTCATCTTTCAGAAGTGAAGATCAAACAAATTTACTTTCACAGTGTAGGACACAGCATCTTCTCGACATGATGTTTACCACATGAACACGCTACAGTATTTGTGAGTGGGGTCAAGTTGTTAGCCAGCGTAGAACATAGGTGGGAATTATGCAAATTTGTTACCCCGTGACATGTAGGCACCACAGAAGTGGGATACTATAAATGACTCGTTTAGGCTGTTCAGTTGATTCTTTCTTTTGGCAGACAGTAACTTTATTTATCGTGCACTTTCGGCTTTACAGCGTTGTTTGTTTACATTCACATACAGCTACATTACACACTGCATAAAAGGTAATATTCAAAATGGCATAATATGGGCACTTTTAATACATTTTTAAGAATGTTCATGCTGCTTTTCTCAATATGATGAAAGTATTTAGTGACTGTCAAAATCTGAAAGTTTAAAAAAAGCAACACATTAATGGACCATATAGCCGATGCAGCTCCATTTGAATATGTACTTCTGTGTGTCAAGCTTTTGGAGCTTAACAAACTTAGTTACTGTATGCTTTTGTTGTGAACGATGACAATTTTTGGTGAACTATACCTTTAATTGCCACTCTTACTTTTTTTTTTTTTTTTTTTTCCCTTTGCCCATAAATCCCTAATTTCCGTGAGCCTACTCTGCTCTAATTGGTCAGATGGCCCAGTCTGTTGTGATTGGTCTACCGCGTACAGCGCGTGTTGGAAACGATACGCCCATTGCCATAGTTCTATATTTTGAAGGCTCAATAGAAAATATGAACATCTATTATTTATCAAACTTACAGGTTGTGATTCAGTGGAGCCAGGGTAATTCAATTTCAAATAAACAGGGTACTGAGCCATCTTTCAAGAGCAAGCGTTTTGTGAATCCCCATTGAACTCCCCGAGATTAGAGAAGCAGTCGTCAGAAAATGACGAGAACACAAAAAAAGATTGGGGTTGTAATGCTGGGAATTTTAACCACTGATTCTTTGCAGCCTCATCTTTCAGAAGTGAAGATCAAACAAATTTACTTTCACAGTGTAGGACACAGCATCTTCTCGACATGATGTTTACCACATGAACACGCTACAGTATTTGTGAGTGGGGTCAAGTTGTTAGCCAGCGTAGAACATAGGTGGGAATTATGCAAATTTGTTACCCCGTGACATGTAGGCACCACAGAAGTGGGATACTATAAATGACTCGTTTAGGCTGTTCAGTTGATTCTTTCTTTTGGCAGACAGTAACTTTATTTATCGTGCACTTTCGGCTTTACAGCGTTGTTTGTTTACATTCACATACAGCTACATTACACACTGCATAAAAGGTAATATTCAAAATGGCATAATATGGGCACTTTTAATACATTTTTAAGAATGTTCATGCTGCTTTTCTCAATATGATGAAAGTATTTAGTGACTGTCAAAATCTGAAAGTTTAAAAAAAGCAACACATTAATGGACCATATAGCCGATGCAGCTCCATTTGAATATGTACTTCTGTGTGTCAAGCTTTTGGAGCTTAACAAACTTAGTTACTGTATGCTTTTGTTGTGAACGATGACAATTTTTGGTGAACTATACCTTTAATTGCCACTCTTACTTTTTTTTTTTTTTTTTTTCCTCTCTGCGAACAGGACAGATCAGGACATTCAGACTTACACCATCGCAGTGATTAATGCGTTGTTCCTCAAAGCCCCTGAGGAGAAGAGACAGGTACTGCACATACGCAAACCCATTTTCTCTTTTTTTTTTTTTCATTTGTTTGTTGTTGTCTGGACTAAATAATGACACAGTGTCTTCATCAGGCAAGACGTGAGAGAATGTCAAGCCATGTTTATCTCAATTTTTGTTCTAACAAGCTGTGACTGTCAATAGCATCACACAACATTTGAGTCATTTTAATCACCCAAATTGAAATCTCATTGGTCTAAATTGCTGCACATTAAACATCAAACATGTTCTGATTGGCTGAGATTCTGTCATGCAGCATTTTTTTTGTTTCAGTTTGAACCTAAAAACCTGGTTAGGAAGTTCTGTTTGTGAAAAATCAGGGAAATATGTCACTTAATTTGGCGTTATTTTGTTATTTTCTACCTGTATGTGCATGAGTGTCTGTTTATGTGTTTGTAAGTGGCAGTTTTTCAACTTTTCCTTTTCCTTTCATCCTCCACCCATATTAAATGCCTTGTTATTCTTGATAGTGGAGTGGGTAGAACAACAATCCTTAAATTTGCAATCACATTTACATTGCTCTGTGAGTTTTTGTGGGCGAAATCCAGTAATTTCAATAGGAATCCACGCAAATATCGCAATGGGATTGCATGTTGGTCATATATGTTTTCTTTTTGACCAAGAGAAAACAGAAAGGTATGTCAGAAGACATGTCGCTCTCCAGAAAACCTAACCATGCAAAATGAATGACAGACAGCAAGTCAGACAGAGATTGGGCCGTGTGGTTTCTCAGGACACCTATTTTTGTATATCTGTCAGGTAGTTGGACAATTTATTTTGTGGTTAAAAAATTGCTTACAGCAGCTTTAAGTAAGAGAGAGTGACTATAGAGTCACAGCGGGCTCGTGTAGCTGCCTCATATCCTAAATGACAATGTACAGTTTCTCCAGGTCTGTTTTGCTGACCTCTCATTTCTGTGCCACTAACAAAATGCCTCTGCTTTCTCTTGCTTCTCTTCTTTTTTTTCTGTGTCATTCTCTTATTTCTTCCCCTCGCTGTACTCATAATGGTAGTTTGATGAGGACAATGTGAGCATCCTTGATTGTCCTCTTACAGTAAGTGCTCTCTAGTTGAGGTGAACCATCTGTAGGTGATTTGACTGAGATGTTTCATATGTTTGTAGAGCTATACCTTTTGAAAAGGTTATTGAATATGTGTGTATGTATATGAGTGTGTGAGAACTAAGGTGACTGAATGTTTTGCTTGATTGTAGGAGATGGCCCACATTCTAGCACAGAAGCAGCTGCGCTCAATCATCCTCAGTGTAAGTGCACAGTATACATATTATGAAAATCGTACGAGTAGTATGGCAGTTTGCCAGTCTGAACATAAACATCTCTCTCTGGTATTGCTTTCCTGTAATTGATGCAGCAAATATCAGAAAATATAATTTTCTTCAAGGCCTGGGAAACTAGTTAGTAGTAGTGGGGTTGTTATTATTTGCATAGTTTCTTTCACACAAAAAGTGCAGATCAAAGTACTTCACAGGTCTGGATATAAAGCAAAAGTGATGTTTTAGAAAAGGAAAGTAATTCTGTATCTCCACAGCAGTGCAATGTTTTCCGTCTGTCTAAAATTCTATTTCTCTCTTGTTTGTCAGAATGTGATCAGGAGTAACAAACCCATAAATGATGAAATGGCCCATCAGTTATATGTGCTACAAGTTTTGACCTTTAACCTTTTGGAGGACCGCATGATGACAAAGATGGATCCTCAAGACCAGGTGAACCTCTGTCTATAACTGTTAAATGATAAAGTTCAGTCCTGCTTATTATATAGCTGCTTGGCAAATAAATGAATGGACATGAAATATTTGTTTTGATTTAATTATTTTATTATTCTGACAAAGTGTGATATGTGAAATATGTAGCTATGCAGAAAATTAGTTGCTTGGGAGAATGGGCTATTGTTTAGTAGCCATTATGTAATTCTATTTGATGGCAGAATGTTGTGATTGAGAGATCAGAATCAAGCTGTGTAATAATAAGGTTTCATACCTGTGTTTGTATAGGCTCAGAGGGACATCATCTTCGAGCTGCGCAGGATCGCTTTTGACGTTGAGTGTGAGTCCAACAACAGCGGCAGCATTGAGAAGCGCAAGTCCATGTACACCAGAGACTACAAAAAGCTGGGCTTCATCGTAAGTTTTCATACAAGACATTGTAATAATTTTTGTTAGCTGTAAATTGACTGGAACAAATAAAAATGTTATACATATAACAATCTCAATTAAATAGCTGTTTGAGGAAATTCATCAACCCGGAATTGTTTGACATTTTATTTATTTAGCTAAAGCAGTTTGATCCCATATTATGTCACTATCATTGCGTAGTTCAAACCATTGTCTGAGTCCCTTGAAGCTCGGCTGAGTTCAGAACATTCAGAGCTCTTTGATCAAATTTGTTTGACACATTTCACTTTAACAGAATATCCGGCACGCTCTCCTTTGCACATCAAAACAGGTCACCTCGTCAGACATGCCCAGATGGCAGAGATGCCGTCAGTCAATCTGTCATATTTTGACACTATATTTTTTTCAGGTGAAATTGTCAGTCATGGTTCAAGCAGTGACATCAAGTACTGGGCAATATGAATTAAATATATATGCTATTTAATTTTTATTTTGTTATAAAAAAAATGTAAATGATTGTGTTGTTAGTATTATTATTATTATTTTGTTTTTGCTAGTTTTCTGTATAACTTTTCACTCAAATTGTAATGCTGATATCATTCAAAATGAAAAAAAATAAAATAAATAGAAGCCTTTTAATTAGTGGTCTTTAGCACCCCACTGTATTTCAAATATTATCAAAAGGTTGAAAAAAAATCTAAAAAATATTTTATATTTTATGTAAATATATTTTTAAAAATACATATTTGTATAATAATATTAATAATATACATTTAAATAAATATATACATTTAAATAATAAAGAAATTAATGAATGAATGAATTTGTAGAAGAGCCTGCTATACATTAGTAGAGCTTGAGAATATGAAAGCAGCAGGAAAGAGGAAGTAGAGGCCGAGGCAGGTGTGAAGAGGAGTAGAAGAGGATTGCGGTCAGTAGCCTGAAGGGGGCAAGACTGCAGTTGTCTTGTGCTCCTAAGCCCCTGTGAGCTTCTGAGGTTCACGAAGACCCCTTTCACAGTGCCGTGTGCTGTCTGAAGATAAGACCTTCCCTAAATTCCTCCTGCGGTGTTAACACCTCCTCAGATTACACACACACACACACACACACACACACTCGTTTTCCCATGCCACCAATGTCAAATGACAGGTAGCTCTGAGGGTCAAGACACCATTTTCACAGCGTTTTAGGAGAATGTGGAGTTTGTTTGTCCCAGTGATTTGCTGTTAGGGAGCAGTGCAGAATGTGTTAAGACAGCAGTGTTGCTAATGAGGGCTGTGTTCCAACTCTCTCAGGGCATTGTCACATTGATGGATGGGAAATTGGTCTCCAGTGCCCTCACCACAGACGTGTTTTTAAGTACTGTGCTCTGCCAGTGGACTCTGGCGCTGTTCAGAATGGAATATTAGTGTTTTGCATAATCTGTACTGTTCAGTATATATTGTATACTACAGCATGTTCTATATAATATACTATATATACATTATTGCTCAAAAGATTAGGGTCAGTAAAATGTTAATATTACAGAAGATTTCTGAATTCTGTTCAGAAATATTGTGAAATATTGCAGTTTCTGCAAAAATATTAATTTAGCAGCACAACTGTTTTCAACATTGATAATAATAATAAAAAATATTTTTTGAGCATCAAATCAGCCTATTAGAATGATTTCTGAAGGATCATGTGACGATAAACACTGGAGTAATGATGCTGAAAATTCAGCTTTGCTGCACATTACAGGAATAAATTACATTTAAAAAAACATTAAAATAGTATACAGTTATTTTAAATTGTAATAATATTTTACAATATTACTGTTACTGTATATTACACTTTTGAACAATAGTTTGTTAATAGTTTATATTGACATCCCCTGTCATTGTATAGAAAGCAGCAGTGTTCATAATATTTATTTTTGTGTTCCATTGGAAAAATGAAAGTGATATGGGTTCAGAGCAACATAAAGTTGAGGACTAAAAGGTGATTTTGGAATTAACTACTCATTTAGCTTAATTTAACATGCTGTTAACTAAAGATTTAAAGGGGTCATATGATGCTATTTTAAAGATCATTATTTGGTGTATTTGGTGTAACAGAATATGCTGACATGCTTTAATGTTCAAAAAACACATTATTTTTCAAACACTGCACATTATTGTAGGTCCTCTATGCCCCGCCTCTCCCAAACACGTTGTTTTCAACAAAGCCCCCTCCTTTGACAAGCGCAGTCTGCTCTGATTGGCCAGCTGACCCAGTGCATTGTGTTTGGCCGAATACTCTTCTAGGTTAAAAAATCTGTCGTCCATAAAATGCGTTGCACAAATTCGAACATCTGGGTTGTGCTGTTCTGTTGTAAATTAATCTTAACCAATGATTCCTGATTGCATCTACTTCCGGAAGGCCAAATAAAGTGCTTTTGCTTTCGCACTGAATCACACAGCGTCTCCCTGACATGGCTGCATCTACATTACTGCTGTTCCTGAAACCTCTTTCTTTGCGTGCACATTTGGGTGACATTATGCTAATATTTCCACATAGTGACATAGATATGTGGGGGCGTGTTGGAATGAGGCGTTTTAGGTAGGTGTGGTTGACTCTTAATTTTTATAAAGAATATCTCTTTTGATTTGAGACTTTGGATTTGAGTCTTTGCAACTTTACAGATCTTCTTTATGCACCAAGAGCTTGTAACACTTCAAAGAGAAAGGAAAACTTGAAATCGCATCATATGACCATCATATGTATTCCAAACTGCAAACGTACAAAGTACGTACATACCCTCTGGCTCTGTTTCTCTCTATTTGTTTCTTTGTCTCAAAATAAACCATGTTTTTACTCTGTGTGGTTCCTCTCTTCAATGCTCCAGACTCACCAGGATCCATCCGAAGGAAAGAACTTTCAAACACAGTGTAATTGGCAACTCTAAATTCAGTCAGAGAGCCACAGAGCCCTCATCCTCAAAGGCAACCATCTCACATTTTCTGAAAAGCACAGATTAGTTTGAAGTAGACGGTCGAGTAGAGGGAGCAGATATCGCAGTCCTAGCATTTGCAGAAAGCTTGCTGGGTCTTTGTCATCCACCGGGGATATGCAGGCCTGTTTCTGAAGCACGGACTCTTTCGGCAGTTTGTGCAATGGAACCAATTTG
The DNA here is from genome assembly GCF_001515645.1 of Sinocyclocheilus grahami. Lineage (NCBI taxonomy): Eukaryota > Metazoa > Chordata > Actinopteri > Cypriniformes > Cyprinidae > Sinocyclocheilus > Sinocyclocheilus grahami. Next base: position 813,057 of record NW_015505745.1, on the reverse strand, counting down.
ACAATTGTTTTATTTCTACTCCGCTACTCAGAATGCCAATACGAGACTCTTGCCCTGATTACGATGCGAGTCATGGAGTCACTGCTTGTGTTATTGTGTGTTTGTGTAGAATCATGTGAATCCTGCGGTTGACTTCACTCAGATTCCTCCTGGGATGCTGGCTCTGGACAACATGCTGTATTTCGCCAGGCACCATCAGGATGCTTATATCAGGGTAAGACATGCTCACATTACGTAGGTGTAGAAATGGAAAAATTATTTTTTATTTATAATCCGTTTTATTTATAGTCTGACTAGTGCTCAATTAACGCCTCTAAAGCCAAGTGTTACCTCACCGCTGAAGTCATGCTTTTACCTTAAAAGGGTGAGAGTGTGAGTGTGAGAGTGCTGGAGCAGAGTGAATCTTAATGGTAGATCTGATTTTGTGTCTGGTTTCTCTGCTGTTATTGCTTAAAAAAAAAATTCATTTATTCTCCTGCAAAATGTGTCATCTACCCCTCTATTCATGCTCGTAGACTCAGTAAGGAAAGTGAAGTGGTGTTGACTGAAGACATTTCTTGTGTCCTCACATAATTCTTTAACTGTACTATTCCACTTCACAGGCCTCCACAGCTGCGTTCTGTGACTCTTCAGGTCATCGCTGCTCTTAAGCGATACCCTGATAAACACTAAAATACACTCATTTCTCAGCATACACCCCAGTGCCCTTACATTTAGCACTGTAAAGAGTTTTTTTTTTTTGCCTTCTCAGCACCGGGTCCAGGACAACAACCCCTTCTAACCTGAAATGCAGCTTACAACCCTGTTTGGTGTTATTTTTGTTATTTCTAGCAATAAACAGTAAATAAACATCAAAATTAAAGAGATTGTTCATCTAAAAATGAAAATCATTTACTCACCCTTATGTCATTCCAAACCTGTCATTCCAGTCACTTTCTTTCTTCTGCCAAACACAAAAGAAGATTTTTTGAAGAATGTTTTTGTCCGTACCAATTAAAGTCAATGGGGTCCAAACCAACATTCTTCAAAATGTTTGTTGTGTTTTGCAGACAAAATAAATTTTGACTATATTTTTGACTATGACTATAAACTATAAAATAAAATAATCAAAAAAAAAGTTTTGAATAACTATGAAAGAATGAGTAACAAGATTTACAAATTTAGCTTAAATTAAGCTATTCTCTCTCTCTCGGAAGTCCATCAATTCTGAAGTGGACGATACATTACTATTGATCAGTCTTAGAGTGGGCACATAAATGACTGCGGAGACCAAACTCTGAGCCGCAGATGCACCCACAGTGTTGACACTTCAGACCCTTTGGGTGACAGGTAAAGCAGCATGCCTGCGGTGTCGGCGTTCCTCTGCCGCCTGGGTCATGACCACTTCCCAGGCATCAAGACCGGTCTTACAGGTGGACTTCCAGGAGACTCTGTCAGCCGCCAGACCTCCGAGGGACATTGCTGGGATGCCACAAGCCTTCAGTATGAATTTCACGTGATCTACTTAACATTTTTTGGCAGCCCACAGTGCGCTGTCCTTGCAGGAGGCTTACCATACAGCAGCTGCAGTGGCATCCGGTCAGAGGACAATCTAATATCATGACTGACCCAGCGCAGTTGTTGCTGGTAGAGGATATATTCCAAAGAGGTGATGTTGGCTTTGTGCCTAAGTTCGTTATGAGTGACATGATGCCACCAGCGGATGCCAAGCATGTTTTGAAGGCACTGGGTGTGAAAGGCTTCTAGTGCTTTGATATGGTGGTGATAGGGTGTCCAGGATTCACAGCCATACAAAAGAGCAGACAGGCAGATTGCTTTGTACACTCTGATCTTGATTGACAAGGCCAAGTTGCGTTTTAGATACACCCGGTGCATCAGGCGACCAAAGGAGGAAGAGGCTTGTTTAATTCAGTGTTGAATTTCATAAGATTTCTTATGAACTTCATTGATTTTGTAGCCGAGAATGAAGAAAGGTTGACAGGACACAGCTGACTCGTACGAGAGAATTAACAGGACCTCTGTTTTCTTGGTATTAACGATTAGCCCTGCGCGGCAAGGATATTGTGCATTGTGGCTGACCAAAGCAGCATCAGCCGCATACTGGAGTTCAAACACTGATGATGTTGTGACTTTTGACTGAGATCTCAGACGACGAGTGTTAAAGAGGCTGCCATCAAGGCGATACTTAAACTGGATACCGTTACCCCCGGAGATGCCGTCACGAAACAGCAATGTCACAGCTGCCAGGAAAAAATTTAAGATGATGGGAGCCAATACACACCCTTGTTTGACACCAACAATGACTTCAAAGGGCTCTGACTCAAGACCATCAGTGATGACTCTGACCAACATACCATCATGAAATTCATGCAAAACTGACCCAAAACAAGGAGGGCAGCCAAATTTAACATGCTGTTAACTAAAGATTTAAGAAAAGGTCCCCAAAAAACATGGATATTACTTGTGGTCCTTTTGTCAGATACAGTATGAAATATTAAAGATCAAGTTGAGCCCATTGCATTGTGGGATACAGAATTAAGCACAGCTCTGGTTACATGCTGGTTATTTTGAATAACTATGAAAGAATGAGTTACAAGATTGTAAGTACCAGGGGTTGCAAATTTAGCTTAAATTAAGCCTTTACTCAGTAGGTAATAGCCTTGTGGTTATGGATAAATGTGAATTTTCCATGAATTAAATATTTTTTTATTTAACTTTAAATGGGAGTAAATAAAAAAATAATAAAATTGATGAGTAAAATTAGAGTGTGGTTATTTACTTTTTTTCTGCCATTAAGTAGAAAAATTCAAGTTTATTTCTTGGGTGGCACAGTTAAAAAAAATATTGCATATTTTTTTAAATAGGGGAAAATCATGTAGTAACCAGGTTACACAAAATGTTAATGTAAAGAATTTTTTTCTCCAAAGCATGTTGCTTTAATAGATTTAATTCTATTAAATGTACACATTTAGTTAACACATTTAATTCTGTCTGTATATTACAGATTGTACTGGAGAACAGCAGTCGTGAGGATAAACATGAATGTCCATTTGGGCGCAGTAGTATCGAACTGACGAAGATGCTGTGTGAAATTCTCAAAGTGGGAGAACTTCGTAAGTGTCATCATTTTAAAACTTCATCTTTTATTTACTATTGACTTGTGAGATGTGTCCATTGAGTTTCGTTGTTGCAAGAATCGTTTTCGTCTTTCTTTCCACACATGTTGAGAGTGAACGGTTGCCAGCAGTGAAGATAAAAGGCAACATTAGACTTTATAATTGTAGAGGAGTTCATAAATTAATGAAGTAAAGAGTCTAATGTTTGCCCTCTTCCACCTCTGCAGTGTCTGAGCTTTTACGACTTGCTTTTATGTCTCAAGTTGAGGCTACAACAACCGACGTTGTCTGACTTGAGTTAATGCATAAGGATTGAGACTAGTCTGACTCAAATTCAAGGCAGGATGCTTGTTTGGGTTGCTTCGACCTTGCACTTAGGGGAAAGAGTAATGGAAAGTGGCAGAGAGAGACAGAGATGATATATGGAGGTAAACTGGACAGAGAGGTGTGGGATAGATCTCGACGGGCGGCACTGTAAGGTGTTATATGTGTGACTGTGAAAGCACAATGACTCATGGATGTCCAATGAGTTACAGTAAAAACATTTATAACTAGATTTTCTTTATGAAGAAGTGGTGTTTGCCAGTGCAGAACTTTGTTGTAGGTGGTTTCCATAGATATGTGCACTTAGATGCCATATTTGACACGTCAATGCGTTCGCCATCTTGGAATAGTTAACGTGTTGTCACTCACAGTAAACATCAATGAGATTTCCAAGATGCCACACCATTACACAGCCTCTGGTTGTAAAAACCGCAATTTAAATTCCTGAAGAAATGGAATGAACTTTCACAGGTGAGAATGTATTGGTTTGTGTTTTAATATGTATTAACTCATGTTACATGTTTTTTAAACTATGGTTTAATTTTTTTAAATAGTGTCAGCTAATGGCTTCATTTTGTTGTATTGTTTTAGTTTAGCAAAATCATCTGCTGAAGGTGTTGATATATGCATATAACCAGTGGTGTAGTGGAGGGTATACGCAGGTATACGGCATATACCCACTTCTTTATCAGTCGGCTTTGAGTATACCCACTTCTAAATCCCCTCTAATGCGCATCATTCATTAGTGTCCAGCATTAGGCAAAATCATGACAGTCCACCACATGAATAGCTAATCCAATCGCATGTAAAAAAATAAAAATAAAATACAAATATTCCCTAAAACACTCACTAAAGACAGCGGTCAGGAACGTGGCGCCAGCTTCCTTTGAAATATGTTTGATGATTGTGCCCGCTCCGTCCCCGACCCCAGTCAGAGAGGATGCCGATTGCCGACTGTGACAGAGATGCTGCCTGTTCATGCACATCATGTCAGGGGAGGCGAGCAGAGTGGTAAAATAATAGTTAATTATTGATTACTAATTTGAATCAGTACATTAGAATGAAAACAATAGCTTAAAAACCGGTAAACTTCTCTAAACATTTTGGTTTAAAAGCACGAGTGTTATACTGGATGGTGACTGAAGGTGTTTTAGATTATGCGCTGGTCTAGTTATTCTGAATGGATCCATATAGTAGCATGTAAGGTCAAGACAGCAGGTTTAGTGGTCCTTTGGCGTCTCCCTGTGGTACTGTTTGATATCGCAGCTTGACTGGTGTTTATTTATATTAAAAAGGTGGTGAGGATGGGGGGGGGTCAATTAAATTCTGGATCAATTGATAGTCACGATTTTTTTTTAAAATAGAGATCATGATTTTCCTACAAACAGACAACTAAACAAAATAGCATGTAATTTAGTACAGGTTCTGACAAAATGTTAATTGCTGCAGTCTATTTTTTTAATTTGAATTATTGCTAAATCTGCACCTCTTCTGTGGTTAATTTTAATTTCATAATGATCTTTACTCCGTGAAGTCAAGCAGCAGAAGTCACGGATCAGCTTTGACCGTTCCAATATGGCAGACTTACAGAAACAGCCGCTAATGAGGCTTCTATGGTGGTTTCTAAGCAGTTGCTATGTAGTTGCTAAGATGTTCTGAGTGTTTTTAATGTATTACCAAAGTCCCTTTAAGACACTCGGTGGCCATCTTTGAAACGCCTCTCGGGCATGCAAGTGCAGCTCCTATCTTTCTGAATGGGGAAACATCAAGTTCTCCAAAACTGTTCACCAATCTTACCAATCTTAACTGGTCATAACTTCTTTAAGTCAGATACACAAAGGTAGATTGGTCTAATTTGAATCTGAAATGTAAGACTGATTACCCCTTGCCAAACTGCTAGTTGGTCAAGCTGGTTTTTAAGTTGTAATTATTTCTTGAGACAAAGACAAAGTGGCCATGTTTGTGCAACTGGCATTTGGGTTGCACATGGATAAATCCATAAATGTAAAAATCTGTTGGATTTTTTTTTTTTTCAAGCTTTATGGTTTATGTTCTCATTCATGTCCAGTGCATTACTAGTCTACTCACTATAATGAAGTTAATCTTCTAGTCATATAGTATTTAGATAAGAGTTTCTGCCCCCAGATCTGTCATTTCTAGCTCAGTTTGGTGGCTCATTTCCTTGTGGGCCTGTCTAAGATTCTCCTATCCTACTCTGGAGTGCTGAGGAATCACAAAGAACTATAAACTCGTTGCTATATTCAGTCACGCACCATTAAATGTATCACAGTTGGAGTGATTCATCACATTTATTAAGCACAATATCGAGAGAGTAATGAGCAGCCAGCAAAGCATTTTATTGTTTAAAAACTCCATTTGGTATTCTGATTCAAGTTAGCAGAGAAGAGGTTTATTAGCACAACCTCACTGACAGCTTTTGGGCGTTATTGAACGGCAAGTATATTCTCAGTGGAGATTGCACCACCATCCTGTCATCAGAAGCCTAATTAAATGAACTTGCTGAGAAAGCTTAAAGTAATTCCTCATTTAAAATTAATGTGTGCGCGTTTGAAAGCCTTTTTGCCATTTGGCAGGTATTTTTGTTCAAAGTGATTTAAAGTGCACTTACGGAGCTTAGTGAGGGTAGATTCTATATTTGAGTTGACGCGGGTGTTGAAGGATGTCGAATGGCTTGTTTTAATGTTTGTGAACCTTAAAGGGGTGCATTTAACCAGTATGCCACACTATACACCATACTCTTCATTTGTTATGTTCTACAAATAGACAGACATGGCCTGGAGATCTCTCAGACTGTGTGTGTGCCAGCTTGTGCGCTCCCCAATCCAGGAAAAGCCCTGTCACACCTACCATTGATAGATTTTTAATGGCATATATCCCACATCGCATTTAAATATGTTTTATCTAGCTGTGGCACAAGTGTTTCTGTTCGACCGCTACTTCCGTCAGCAGTCATTAATTATTTATCAGGAATCCAGGTGTCCCTGCTTCACCTCCTCTCAGAGAAGCTATGAAAGTTTTATAGCCGTCCATGTTTTTCCCTACAAAAGCTTTAATGGAATCTGCGGTGGTCAGGCGCCATGCAATGGCTTCCTATTTCAGTCTTTAAAAAGGCATATCTAATATTTATGAGGAGAATCAAAATGGCTACAGGCAGAAATGTCCTTACTTATGGATTTATGGTGTTATTGCACTTTTACCGGGAGAACAGAGTGGTGCGTTTCCACCTTATGACTGAACTTACATATTAATGATGGCTCAGTACTGTCTATTTTTGGCCAGCCACAGAGTTGAAATGATCATGGTGAGCACATGTGAAAAAAAACTAGCACAGTGAGCATGTCACAGTCAGATCACCTCAAGTCCCATGGAGTTTGATTTCATTAATAAACTCATGTGCATCAGTGATCCTCAGCTGCACGCAGACAATACTGTGGGTTAACAGCATCAGGAATAGGCTTGTCTGTAACTGTCCACATTATCTCACACCTCTTGGATGATGTTTTTGACATCCCTGCTGCTCCATCATGAGCTCCCTACTGAGATATGGCACACTTTTATGATGGGAACATGGCGCCATGCCTGGGCGAGCCTGTGTAATGCCTGAGGGATCAACTTTGAGTCTGTGGATGAAACCAGAATGCTCTTCTGTTTGCTCTAGACTAGTTGCAACCGAAATGCAGTGGGGAAAAAATTACAATGAGTAAAAAGTGCTCCTTTCTGCATATTGACATGGAGCTCCCACATGTCTTGTTAACCACTGAAGTGTATTTGTTTAGTGGGAGATATTCTCCTAGGGACATCTTCTGCTTCAGTACTCGCTGAAGCTCTTTTACTCCTCTATACAGAAGTTAGTAGATATTGGTGTCGGTATTGACAGGCTGTACTATTGAAGTACCTCAGTTTCACTTCAGCTGCACTCGGTAATAAGACCACTCATGGCACAATGCACAAATGCTGACAAAAATACACACTGTGCGGGCAATTACATGGACGCTAGAGAGCCAAGTTGAGTTAAATGGAAATTTACACTGCCTTTGAAGTGATCCCTGCGGCTGATTCAGATTATAAAGTCCCATTAGCAGCTCAAAGAGGTTCAAAAGAACCACTTCCACATAGTATTTTGTCTAGTTAAAGTCGAGAATAGATTATGTTGAAAATAGCAGGTTAAAAAGGGGTCTTGAACCATTTTGAGGCTGAGGACCACTATGTGAATAGATGGGGCATAGAAGCCCTGTTGTATTTTGGGCTGCATTTTAAGCCTGGCCTATAATACACATTATTATAGGCCAGGCTTAAAATGCATATCAGTACCATACCAACTTTGATGTTTACATACCTACCTGTTTTGATGTTTACATTGCAAATCTATTAGAATATCATTGGGATGTACATTTGATATACATTTTAATACATGTTAATGTGGAAGGGATCATGAAACTTAGCTTCTTAACATTGGTTGAAATTAACTTAAAGAGATAAGTTTACCCAAAAATTAAGTTATATCATTAATTTTTTTTTACCACCATTGCATTTTTACAAACCAGAAAGTTATTGGAACAACGAAAGAAAAAACATTGGGCCATTTCAGAAAGAAAAAAACATTAGGCCATATTTATTTTAATTTTATGGACAAAAACAAAACATACATATCTTCAAAATATCTTCTTTTGTGTTCCACAGAAGAAATAAAGTCTGTTTTAAGTTAACTTCTACCTGTAGAAGTTAAGCTTAAAGTTGTCCTATCTGACAATCGGATGGTTAATTTCTGAACACTGTACAAAATCAGACTGCTGGAATGTCTTTTCAGGATAGAATGAATGGATAAAAAAGATGAGACAGCTGTGCCATTGGTGTGGTCAAGTTTTCTCATGCAAAATAGATGAGTGAACAGATGCAGCTGCTGTCAGCATCTCACCCACATTCAAACACACGCACTGACACACAGAGGTTTTCAGGTCCAGTAGAACATCTGCTGTGCTCATATTACACCGCAAGATAGATTCTGTGGTGTGTGATTAAATTCAAGTGCATGTATGATATGATGAGTTTGTAAATTGACATACATTTAGGGTAGTTAGTGGATTGACGTGTGTGTTATAGTTGACTTCTGTGTTATAATTTGTGGATTGAAGTGTGTTTATGATAGTTTGCGAATTGACGCTTGCGTATGAGACAAGTGAATAGACTGGCAGCTTTCTCATCTGTATCGTCAGTTGTTTACATCATGTTGGCAATCCTGCCTTGAATAGTATTTCTTCATGATCTCCTTCAGTTCTCTCACTCAGTCTGAGAACATTTGCTTGAAGATGATTTAAAAGATTCACCAAAAATAAAAATTGTTATCATTCATTCATTCATTTAGAAGCACCTTAATATCTTAAAAGTGAATTCCAAGTCTTCAGAAAAGTCATATGATAATAAGTCATATGTGACTCTGGACCACAAAATCAGTCTTAAGTCGCTGGAGTATATTTGTAGCAATAGCCAAAAATACATCGTATGGGTCAAAATTATTGATTTTTTCAAAAATCTTTAGGATATTAAGTAAAGATCATGTTCCATGAAGATATTTTGTAAATTCCTACTGTAAATATATCAAAACTTAATTTTTGATTTGTAATATGCATTGCTAAGAATTCATTTGGACAAATTTAAAGGCGATTTTCTCAATAGTTAGATTTTTTTTTGCTCCCTCAGATTCCAGATTTTCAAATAGTTGTATCTCGGCCACATATTGTCCTATCTTAACAAACCACACATCAATGGAAAGCTTATTTATTCAGCTTTCAGATGATGTATACATCTCAATTTCATAAAATTGACCCTTATGACTGGTTTTGTGGTCCAGGGTCACTGGAACTTTTTCCAGGTTTTTTTTTGTGGATGCACTGCTCATTTAAGACCAGTTGTAAAATGACTTTCCGGGTTTTTCGACTTCATTTCCCTCTGGAGATGTCACAGGGTGTACTTTGCACATGGCAGTGGCAATGATTATATCATTCTCCCTGTCTCAAGAGCCAGGGTGGCATCTATCACTGTAGATTCATCATTTCATCGCAGTTCTTGCCTCGAAGATGACCTCTCGCAGCTGTCATCTCGCCTTGACGTCTCATTGTTCTCTGTGTGATGTTTGAATGTCATCCTTGGGGCTTTCAGCCTTGTACTCGCTTGGTTAGTTTGTTGTTTTCCTCTCCTAAGATGCATCTGTTTGTCTTCTTGTCTTCCATAATTATCTGTGGCAGATCATCATGAAATGACATGATCATGTCAGATTTGGAGAGACGTAGGGGTGGCAAATGCATCTGTCAGTGTTACAGTCCTATGACCTTCCCACAGATCAGATTCCTAGTATATGTGAGAAGACTGCTTGTCTTCTTTAAAGACCACCCAGACAAGTCTTTGCAAAACCTGTACTCTAGACCTCTAGGTCCTTAAAAAGTCTTAAATAACGTTTTCCTATTATAAGGCCTTAAAAAGTCTTAAAATGTCTTAAATTCGGATTCGATGGGTCTTAAATATTTTTGGTCTCATTACCTCTAAAATATCTTCAGTCTGACGGACCTAATGACTTTACAATCATTGGACAGACCGAAGATGTGTTCTTCCCGTGGTAAGTGATGACTGTGTCATCAGAGAGAACTGCTGTAAGTTAGCAGAATACAGAATACAAGCTCGCGCTGCTGAGGCTCACTCTGTTTGTCTCGAGACTTCAGAACAAATGAGCGTGACCGCACACATAAACTCAGAAGAAACACACTGAGGTAAACATTCACAATGTTTCGTTTATTCATAACATGATATAGTTAAAGAACACCATGGCAAGTGAGCTATTTTACTCCATATTCTCACAACGCAAAAAAACATTCAAAACACCTACAGAGCGCACGCATTACGCGAAGTCTAGTGCACGTGATTCAGTCTATTAAAATACATTCAGAATGATCACAAATTCAAGACATGGGGGCAGAAAATGTGTATATTTATATACTCAAGTTCACACGGAAGAGTGCCATTTTTTTTCTCCAAAAATTACTATATACAAATGTGATATTGATTTTTTACAACAGTTCAATAAACTAGAAGTTTTATTAAGAGACTTACGTTTTAGACATCATATTGCCTGTTTTTGCACTATTTCGCCAACAAAAATAATTCCAAACACAGTCACAGCGCTGACAATGTTTCGTTCCTGAATGAATCAACCGTTTAAATGATTCGGTTCAGTCGCAATGACTCCCTTATTAACAGTGATTTACTGCCACCTACTGGCGGTTTTAATTTCACATTTAAAGTATCTTTTCATTTTTTTTAATTATTTCAAATATCAGTATTCAATGTTTTATGTTTAATATATCAAAACATTATTTATGCATTTGTAACTGCATGTTAAATGCATTCATGTTCTGCATTAAACAGTGTGTAAATGCATCTAAATGCCACTTCAGGTGCAGCTTATGTCTGGATTGCAAAGATGAATTTTGTTGATACTGATTTCATTTGCTTGGTAACAGCCCAAATGTCTTATTCTTATTCACTGATTAAATGGAAGAATTTGACTCAAAAGATAATGCACACTTATAGAAAAATGGCTTTATAAAGGTAAAATGCCCATAAAAAGTAAAAATCTGTTTAAACTTATCTGACCACCACACAGAATATGAAGAATATCAAAAATTCTGCCTGCCCAACTAAGAGGCTGACATGTTGAATTGTATGCTATTTACACTGCAGCTTTGCACTGTGCTGTGGTTGTTAGCTGGAGGGCATAAAGCCTGTGTTAATACACACAGCATGCACATAATATCTCTGCCTCCTCAGTTATGTGTCAGTCATGGGAACCTGACTAAAATGATGTAATTAAGGTATATTATGTAATTGTACTTGTGAATGTGGACATAATGGATAGAAGGAGGTCTAAAATAGCTGCACAAACATTCCCGTGCATCTCAAGGGTTGTTGCACAGCAGATGCAGGATCCCTGGAAAAATTTGGGAATTTGGAATTTTTTTTGCTAATGCATACTTTTTGAGCCAAATGTCATATCTATATATATATATATATATATATACACACACACACACACATGTATGTATGTATATATATATATATCTCAGCTTATCTTTGTAAAATGGCACAGCTCCTTAAATCTTAGCTTCTTAATCAGACAATCAAGCATTATATAATGATATCATGATAATTAAGCACTATTTAATGATAGAACTTTAGTGATTAGAACTAAAACTTGGTAACCATGTGTGAATGCATGTTTGTCATTTTAATTGAACTTAGGACTGGTGGTGATGCAAAAGATATTGTTGGTCATTCAGGGTTTCTGTAATAAAAAATAGATAATAGTAATTTATTATTAAAAGATAATACTACTACTAATTCTACTACTATACTAACAATATACAACTCACTAAGAATTAATGAGCTGCTGGGTTCATAAATATTAATCACGGTGTCAGCGTTCGCTCGAACTGATTTGCTGAAATCAAATAAGGAAGGGATGGTAATAGGTGAGCGCCAGCCAATGAGATTGCCGTTCGCGCATTAGTTCTGCCCACTACCGGAGAAACCGGCATATCTTCTGCTTGTTCTTAAAAGCGGAATAATTCTAAATAAACTCTGTTGTTTTGACAGGAAAATACAACAAAGAATATCATTTACATGTAGCGTGTCGATTCAGCGTGGTATCTCGCTCTCTCTCTTTGCATGTGTGAGAAACAGCACTATAAGCAAAGTGACAGCGAGGCGTGCGCCTTCACACTAAAGTTTACGGTGCGTCAAATACAGGTACGTGTGCATACATTGAGCTGAATTGAAATGGTACAGATTGCTTGATGGAGAGCGAAACTCTGAAGCACTCAGTGTTCAGTGAGTGGAAATAGATCTATGCTAAACTTGTAATTATCCTCAAACACACACACAGGCGAGTAAAATATAATATTTTTTTAGCCAATGGCTAATGTTAGACATTATATAGTCGCCCAGGGTGAAGATTTAGTCGCATATGCGAGTTATTTACTTGCAATGTAAAGGGTTGACAGCTTAGTTACAATACGATAGAACATTCTGGTTTAATGAGATTCTGCATTCAGCATGACTGCCAGCTAGAGTTATGGAGTTACGTCAGACTGTTAATACAGTCCAAACCTGTGAGCTCAGGGCTTAGGTGAGAGCCAAAGTGAGAGTGACATTTCATTTCTCAGCAGGTGGGAGCTGATAGTGCTGCCCTCCCATTCAGCACACCCTTGAACTCCTCTGACTTCTGAAGGAGAAGGAAACTATTACAATGAATCAGTTGGAGCCATCTCAAAGGACCAGGGCCTATGACTTGGCTGGTCTGGTGGACTGAGTCTAAGATTGACCGGTCAGATGACGTCACACTCAATGAAAGGCCCATTGCCCCTTCAGTCATCATTCATTATACTGCGAAGTTTCAATTTCTACCTAGCCAATGCAATTACTGGCCCTCTGCAGGGGCTTTGACGGCACTCTGAAGCTTCAATTCCCCTAAGTGAGAACCTCAAGCAGTGGTTCTCATTCAAAGCAACCATTTCACTCGAGTAGTGTTTGTATTAAAGCGGCGTAGCTGACACACACACACACACACACAGGTGCGTGCCACCACATGGCCTCAGGGTGAAAGCCTGAGTTTCATTTTCACCTTGACTGCTGCGGTTTATGAACACAATAATGGCACCTTCAGTTTTTATAGCGCTCTCCCAGACTTTAATTTCCCACGCAGCCATTCTGATTTGATTCAAGTTTTTTTTTTTATAAAGCACTAATCTCGCACAATAGATCATCGCAGAGCTCTCAGAGTCGAGATGAAGAGAACGTCTCTCTCTTATCGTTCATATGGGTGTAATCAGCCAACAACTTATCCATCTATATGCAACCTCTGTGTTGCTGTTATGTAACATTTTATGTACTCGTAAGCATAGTGAAAGGCTAGTAGGAGTCAAGACCAGACCCTCCAAGTCCCAGGCCAGTATCATACCCCTAAAGACTCAGACCAAGACTAGACCCTTTGAGACCTGTCGGTCCAAGAACCATTTTAATGAATTTAAAAAGAGAAATGTTGAATTTATTGACTGTAAAATGAGACCCAGATCCATTTACATGAATTCATTTAGCAGACGATTTGATTAAAAGCGACATAGACATGAGGGATACAACAATGCAATTTACTGTAGGGGAAAAGTAAGTTGAGAAGTTCCAGAACTGCTCAGAAAAGTTAAAAATATCTCCTCTGGCCAGACGAAACCAGCATGGTGGGGTTTAATTTCAGGCTGCAACGCAAGTCAGATTGAGCTGAGGACTCGTCTGGTTTTCTGTATGTAGAAGTACTTTTCCTCCATGCAATACAAAATACCTCTACAGGGCTCCACAGTGTGACCATTTCAGTCGCATTTGCTACTGAAAACTATTGCGTGCGACTATGAAAAAATATTTAGGAGCACCAGTGCGACTGACCCGATCTTCATCATATTTGTGATTGTGATCGCTGAGGGGAGCTTCAAAGGTTTCTACCGGTTTTTGCAGCGTTTAGTAATGTATCACAGACATATCTCATGAATCCTTTCAAAAGCAAAGTGTAGATGGTGTAAATAAAAGATTCATTGTGCAGTGTAGAGAGCTTCGTTGATTATAAATGTGAGATCGCGATGAGCTAAGATGAGTGACCGCTTTTAATGATTTTTAAGGGAGTTTGTAAATGTGATACTGATTTAATACAACAGTTCAATAGACAAGAAGTTAATATTAAGTGACTTGCATTGTCTGACTATAACACTATTGTCTGATTTTGCTCTATTTCGTCGTCGAAAATAGTTTGAAACAAAGTCACAGCTCAGCCGCTGCGCATCTCCGTTCAAACACAGCGGTGTCTCGTTTATGAATGAACTGCGTTTTTAAACGAATCTTGTGAGTCAGTGATTCATGATTACCCATTCATAAATACTGTCCATGGCTTCATTCCTGAATGAATCAGCCGTTCGAATGAATCAATTCAATGAATGATTCCGTAATCAATTGAATGAATGATTCAGTGATCAAATCAGTGACTTGTCGCCAACTGCTGGCAGTTTGTTTAATTTTTAAAGCATCTTTTCAGTTCTTTAAATCATTTAATATTTCTATATTCAACATTTTTTTTAAATATTAATCTTAACATGAATTTATGGATTTAATTGCACTCGTGCCACCTCTGATCCTCATTAAATGTCTGAAAATACACCTACATGCCACTTTTGTGTTCTTCTGTGCCACCTCTGTACAAATTAATTTTAATACTGATTTCATTTGATTAGTAAATTATTCTTCTTATTCTACTTGTTCTTATTCTGTGGTTTTTAATAAGAATAAAAAAAGCTTATAAAATCTCATTTTAATAAAGTTAGAAAAATGCCATTACAAAGGTAAAAACAAAATTCCACTGTAAATCACTTTAAGGAGTCAAATATCACCTCGTAATGGGAAGGCACATTTTGGATTATTGATTAGAAGGTGCTCCTAAATTTTTGACTCTGCTCCTAAATTTCTTAAGTTTTTAAAAAGAAAAATAAGCATAGAGCCCTCCTCTAATTTTGTTTTCTTCCAGCTGCGCTGCATTTTCCGGGCTGCTCTCTTTAGGGCGCGAGTGTGCCTGTTATACCACGGTGTCAGACTGTTTTCCTTAATCTTCTTTAAGCGTAAAGGAGCAACAGCTAGAAAAGAGACAGTCAATAGTTTCTGTTACACCATCAAGTTTTTCTGAGATATAGCATATGCTGAGGAATTGAGACAAATCAGGAAGATTATTTACAAAGCAGACCTTTGTTGTAGAAGTGATGGTTCTACCATATTTGTAACAAGGAGTTGAATTTGCAGCTTTAGCATACAGTCTTGTCTAGTAAATACCGGTAAAATTACCGTTAAGAGATCAGGATCTTTTCAAAAATACTGGTAATGCGCTCTGTGTGAACACAGAACGAGATTACCAGTATGAGCACGTACGAGTTTAGAACACTGAACAGCTGACGGAAGACTTTGGGCCAATCATAACATTCTGACGCAGATGATGCATTTACTCTGTGCTGTTTACGGAAGTCAAAGAAATGTCGAAAGTCATCTAATACAATGTCTCTGGTCCAAAAGCAGCTGCATGAATATGAACATTTGACACAAAAGTGAAAACATCAACAAAAACACTGACAGCAGATACCCCTCCATGTCAATTTAGCGGTATTTTGAAATCGATGTGTGTATGGTGCTTTACCGGTAAAAAGATGGAATGTCCTTGCCTGTGTGAACAGTGCATTTTTGTGTTTACCGGTAAAGTCGTTCCGGTAATTTTACGGCAATTTACTAGAATTACTGTGTTCGTGAAAGGAGTTTATGACAATGAGTACGTTTACATGGACAATAATCTGATTAATAATCTACCATGTAAACCATGATTTTTGATTACCTTAATCCGGCTAAAGTCATATTCAAAGTAAATAGAAATCGTATTAAGACATGTGGAGTATTCCTATTTTAGTTGCATTACTGAAGTGCAGTATAGACATATAAACACCTTAATCAAATTATTACCGTCGTGTAGGACTTTTAACGCATTTTGCATCAGGATACACACACGGCAGTGCTTAACCGTTTGACGGCAAATAAAAGAGCTTCAACACCGCCATCGTCTGTATGCACATACAAATAATTTACTGCATTTGAATCTTTCGTAAAATTAAAAATGAAACACCCAAAACTGTACATGGCATCATCACGAAGACGAACTATGTTTATACGTGAAATTCCGGAGGGGACGTCGGATGGCGTCACGTGGGGATGTAATGACGTGTGCCATTAATCGAACTATGTACTATAACATGTAAAGCGGGAACATGAAAGGAATATTCTAAAAGCAACTCATGTACACACCGTAATCATAATATTGGCTTATTTAGAATAAGGTAAATAATTAGATTACTGATTACTGAGTAGGCCCTGACATATAGATTGGCATACATATATGCCAATAGAATTTACAATGTATATAAATGCTGATCCCAATGCATTTTTCATTATCTACATGGATATTAAAATCACGGACAATTAAGACTTTATCTGCAGCCAGCACTAACTCCCTAAACTAGAAAATCAGCAAATTCTTTGATAAAGTCTGTATAGTGCCGTGGTGGCCTGTATACAGTAGCCAGCACAAACGTCAGTAGGGATTTATCATTACCACTTTTTGCACTAGGTAATGTTATATAAAGCACCATAAAGGCCTAGACAGGAAGCTGACATTAAAAAAACTAGCGGCAATGAAAGCCAACTATGGTGTGGGGTGCTTGAACTACAGCCAGTGGCCAACTAGCATGTACTTTCTGCACATGCATGAAAGACAAAAGAACTCTCCATACCAGTAGATGGCAGTAGTCTGGATTAGGGATGGGTATCGTTAAGGTTTTAACGGTATTACTACTCTTATCGATACTGCTTATCGATTCGGTACTTTAACGGTATCCTTATCGGTACTTTTTGTTTTATATATATATACTCCGCGTGAGCGCGATCTCACTTCTGAATTGCGAATAGCAAAAATGCATCATAGACAAATGTTTGAAAAACAGCTGGAGACTCTGGTGAGATAGAATTTGCAAGGTAATGTGTATATATAGCAATAATAAATGTATGTGTGTTTTATTAATTCCTCCAGTACCGATAGCAGAACCATTAACCTCAGAGCTTATCTATACTCCGGTCTTTCATAATTTAGCCCCGGTACCGATTAAATACAGAGTTTCGGTACCCATCCCTAGTCTGGATTCATCATTTAAAAAAAAAAGAAATCATTAAAGCTAGGACTGCAGATAAAAAAAGTAAACAAAGCATCACTTGCTGACCATTTTCATGTCTATCTTGATCGAGATAGATGGGTTCATAATATACTTTCAAGTTGTTAATGACATTGGCATTGTCAGTCCTTGGTCTTGATAGGTGTGTCCTGGCGTTTGTCTTTTTTTTGTTTTTGTTATCAAGCACTGGTTCACTAAGCTGAACAGCTGAACATGCTCAATTATCAAAACACCATCAACAGTGGTCCGACTAGTGTGCAGGAGACACAGCAAAAACTAGGCTGACAGACTTTCAACAACAGCCCATTTTAAAACACAGACCAGATCAAGATGTAATGAAATCCAGAGAAGGGCCACATTTATGTGATCTTAAGAGGTCTCCCAGACTAAGACCACAAAATGAAGACTCTAGAGTCTCTGTAGTCGCAAGTTTAATTCAACACAAACTAGTACAGCATGATGTTAGTCTTTTTTTTTTGTGGGGAGCAGAAGAGGTTCTTGAGAATGTCAGAAGGGATGCATTTTTTTTTTCTTGAATTTCTGAATTAAGACCAGTGACTGGCTGGCAGGGGACTGAATTGAAAGAAAACACAGCTCTAAAACTGCCATTTTTAACCAACTGTTCACATTCACTTCAAATGTGTAGGTGTCCTGAGAGCCAAGCGCGTGCTTCTCTTGTGAATAATTGTCTGCTCTGCCAAGAGGCTCTTTCAGAGAGATGCATCGTGAGGTAGCACCATTCGTTCCCAGCCATATCTGATGTGTCTATGCATGAGAAGCCCACGTGAGGGCTGAAGCTGGCAAAGAAAGCAGACATTTGAGCCTCCTTAAAAGTTCATGCTCAAAGTCCCTGTTGGAGAGCCAGAATTTCTCTTGAGACTTCAGTGCTGATCAACATTAATATAGGGTGTAGTTTTGTCATGAGATATGGATATTGCTGCTTTACCTGATAAATCAGCTTTCTTCAGGTGGATTGGGGTGCAGCATTTGACAATATGTCTCATTTGTTTGTTCACAGCCAGCGAAAACTGTCATGACTTCCACCCCATGTTTTTCACCCACGACCGCTCGTTTGAGGAGTTCTTTTGCATCTGTATCCAGCTTCTCAACAAAACATGGAAAGAGATGAGAGCCACTTCTGAAGACTTTAACAAGGTGAGCGTAACCCTTTTGATTGTGACCCTGCACTTTGGTCTAATTCTACATCCGTCATCCTTTTCCTTATTTTTTCTTTGCTCGTTCTATTTCTCCTGAGTGTTCTGTTTCATTCTCTCATCTTCCCCTCAAATCTTTCTGGTCAACCAATATGGATTTTGACTGGCCGATGCTAGGGTTGTCATGATACCAAAATTTCAGCCGTCGATACCATTATCAGTAAAATTTGATACCAGTTTCGTTACCATAGCAATATCTGGTATGCTATTGAACACAGCACTTAAATTTGATATTTATATTAAAATTTCACTGTTTTAAAGGGGTCATATGATGTTGCTAAAAATAACATTATTTTGTGTATTTGGTGTAATGAAATGTTTGTGGTTTAAGGTTAAAGAACACATTATTTTCCACATACTGTACATTATTGTTTCTCCTCTATACCCCGCCTTTCTGAAACGCGTAGATTTTTACAAAGCTCATCAGTCTGAAAAGTGAGGTGTGCTCTGATTGGCCAGCTATCCAGTGCGTTGTGATTGGTCGAATACCTCAAGCGTGTGATGGAAATGTTACGCCCCTATCATACTGTGATGCCCTGTCCGACCGGAGCGACGAGACAAAAACATTAAAACCCACTATAAACGAGGCATTTGTTGCATCCAGTGGGGACATAATTATGGATTATAATAACTTATACTATCTTTTTACGCGTTGCATCGTGCCGCGTAAACATAAAACCATGTCTGCATTTGTGATCGGAGAAATGACAAACAACAAGCACTACTCTACACTGCTCAAAACTCGCGTTTGAATCGTCAGTGGCATATTCTTTATATATAAAAAACTTACTTGCAGTCTGTGAGTCAGAACAGCTGGCATTGTAGTCTACTCTACCAGGATCAGGAAACAGTCCTCCATAAAATGCACTGGACACATCTGAATATTTGGGTTGAACTGTTCTGGAACAGTGTTGTAAATACAACTTAACCACTGATTTCTAGTCGTGTCCTCTTTTGGAAGACCAAACAAAGTAGTTTCGCTTTCACAACGAAATACAGCGCCACACACGGTGGCCTTGAGTGAGCGGAAAAAATAGAAAATGTTCCACTCCATGTGCAATGGCAGGTCTGTCGATAGATTTTGAAGTATTTTATTGGCCAATCAAGCTCAGTTATTAGACAACTGGTCTATCACTACTTCACACTGCTTGGAAATGCAGGACTCGCTGAAGTTAACCATAAACTGGTGAAAATTATAGTTTCAGGCTCTTGGCAGAGGCAAACTTTTTTCTGGTAAAAGAGGCGGATGAGATATGCTAGGCTGTTTGTGTAATTATGATAATCACACAGCAAACTTGTCCCCACTTTGTAGCATAGGATAAAAGACCATCTCGTGTAAAGCTGTATATTTGAGCTTAATTAAGATTCATGGACATGAAAACTCATCTCCCTGGAGCATGTCTCTCTGGACACTGTGATTAAATTCATCATTCTTTTGTTTTCTCACATGAGCAGCACATCTGAGAAAACCTGCTCACTTTTGCCCCTTCTCTATATTCCTACCTCATTATAAATAGGCTTTCTGAATATAGAGATAAAACTGCTGTTTAATCTGGTGATCAGAACTTCCATTTCTTTCTTTCCGACAGTTGTCTAGCAGTGTGCACACATGGAAATAGTCTTTGTCTTAAACTTTACTGGAGGGATGAAAAGTCAGTAGATTGATTTGTTTCAGGTTCTTTTGATGGTAGCAAGAATGTAGGTAGAAGAAGAAGGAGATGGTAAAATGCACTAATCAAAACTTTAGTCCTATCAGGCTCTTGTTTCATATAATTATTTATACATTAGTGGTGCGTGACTCTTGTCTCTATTCCCTTGGAGCAATGTGCAAATTTGGGACAATACGAAGAAGTGGATCTCTAAATACAGTAACATATATATATATATACATAATCATCAATTCTGAGATGCATGGCGTAATAAGACCATAATTATCTTAACTATCACAATCCTGATTGAAGAAGATTGGACCTACCTCTCCATCCACCTTTGTGTGGGGGCTTAAAGGATTAGTTCACTTCTGAATTAAAATATCCTCATAATTTACTCACCCCCATGTCATCCAAGATGTTCATGTCTTTCTTTCTTCAGTCGAAAAGAAATTAAGGTTTTTGAGGAAAACATTCCAGGGTTTTTCTCTATATAGTGGACTTCAGTGGGGATCACTGGGTGGAAGGTCCAAATTGCAGCTTCAAAGCGTTCTACACGATCCCAGAAGAGGAATAAGGGACTTATCTAGCGAAATGATCTGTCATTTTCTAAAAAATAATACAAATTATATACTTTTTAACCTCAAATGCTTGTCTTGTATAGCTCTGCAATGCGCATGTGTACTCTGTGCAGTCCCATTCGAAACAGTTAGGGTAGGTCGAAAAACTCCTATCTCATTTTCTCTTCCAAAATCGTCCTACATCGCTGCAGAAGTACTGACCCAGTGTTTACAAAGTGAACGTGCAAAGAAGGTCAAACGCCCTTTACAAAAAAATGGTAAAACAGTGATGTAGGACGATTTTGAATGATTTTGAAGTTGGAGGAGAAAATGAGATGGGAGTTTTTCGATATACCCTAACTGTCATGAACCGGAATGCACAGAGTTCACGCAGAATTAGACAAGATGAGCGTTTGAGGTTAGAAAGTATATAAATTGTAATTTTTTTTAGAAAATGACATTGTTTCGCTAGATAAGACCCTTCTTCCTTGTCTGGGATCATGTAGAACACTTTGAAGCTGCACTGAAGCTGCAATTTGGACCTTCCACCCAGTGAACCCCACTGAAGTCCACTATATAGAGAAAAACCCTGGAATGTTTTCCTCAAAAACCTTAATTTCTTTTCGACTGAAGAAAGAAAGACATGAACATCTTGGATGACATGGGGGTGAGAAAATTATGAGGTAACTTTAGCGTATCTTAAAATTTTAAGAGACAGTTGTTAATTACATGTTGCTCTTGTATCTTTCCAGAATAAATAAAAAAATAAAAATATATTTAATGCTATAGAATACTCACTTCTAATAAAGAAGGATAAACTTTATAATACCTCATCGCTCCAGTTTCTATAATCATATATAATGATTGCAGCAAGTTTTCTCAGAGGAGGCAAGTACAGCAGTGCTTTCCCCCAAAAAATTGTAGGAAGCAGCATCTTTTTTTGCCTTCCTTGAGCTCATTGTTGTTGAGCTCTTAAAGCATGACTTGAAGCCAGTTTAATATTTGCTTTTATTTTATTATATAATTGTTTTAAAAAATATATATATATGCATATGTATTAAGTGAGAAGTAATGTAATGTTATGCGTGTATGCACACACATGTAACTGACTGTGGGTTCTGGCACCCCTGTTCTGTTGAAGCTATTGTGACTTTCAGCAGTGTCTGACATACGAGTTGTTTTCTTTTGTCAAGTCCTTCATTTTGTGCTTTTGTCTTGGTGTGTCCAGTCAGACACGTGTTAAATAATTATGAGGCTTCACTGTCACCATACAGCATTGATGGACCTCCACCGATGACTGCAACTCAGCATCCTCTGCCTCTTCTCACACACTTGCATCGAATTTTTTTTAACATACATGCTGTTTTTCTCCTCCCCCACTGTCTCTCTCTCTCTCTCTCTCTCTCTCTTTCCTTCCTAAAGGACAAACACAAACAACTCACACATAGGGACATTTTAGCATATTTAAAGGTTCATGTCCCCCACGAGCAATGACTAATACAGTGGGTTCAAAAGTCTGAGACCATATTAAAATATTAATTTAAAATATACATTTTAGAATTTAAAAAACGTCAAACAAAGACAAATTATGGAGTCAAATGAAGAAGAAATATATAAGATTCTTTACTATTTCTATTTAACTAAGTAAATTTGTGACAAATCGTTTTTATATAAAAAAGACTAAAGGATTAGTTCACTTCTGAATTAAAATATCCTCATAATTTACTCACCCCCATGTCATCCAAGATGTTCATGTCTTTCTTTCTTCAGTCGAAAAGAAATTAAGGTTTTTGAGGAAAACATTCCAGGGTTTTTCTCTATATAGTGGACTTCAGTGGGGATCACTGGGTGGAAGGTCCAAATTGCAGCTTCAAAGCGTTCTACACGATCCCAGAAGAGGAATAAGGGACTTATCTAGCGAAATGATCTGTCATTTTCTAAAAAATAATACAAATTATATACTTTTTAACCTCAAATGCTTGTCTTGTATAGCTCTGCAATGCGCATGTGTACTCTGTGCAGTCCCATTCGAAACAGTTAGGGTAGGTCGAAAAACTCCTATCTCATTTTCTCTTCCAAAATCGTCCTACATCGCTGCAGAAGTACTGACCCAGTGTTTACAAAGTGAACGTGCAAAGAAGGTCAAACGCCCTTTACAAAAAAATGGTAAAACAGTGATGTAGGACGATTTTGAATGATTTTGAAGTTGGAGGAGAAAATGAGATGGGAGTTTTTCGATATACCCTAACTGTCATGAACCGGAATGCACAGAGTTCACGCAGAATTAGACAAGATGAGCGTTTGAGGTTAGAAAGTATATAAATTGTAATTTTTTTTAGAAAATGACATTGTTTCGCTAGATAAGACCCTTCTTCCTTGTCTGGGATCATGTAGAACACTTTGAAGCTGCACTGAAGCTGCAATTTGGACCTTCCACCCAGTGAACCCCACTGAAGTCCACTATATAGAGAAAAACCCTGGAATGTTTTCCTCAAAAACCTTAATTTCTTTTCGACTGAAGAAAGAAAGACATGAACATCTTGGATGACATGGGGGTGAGAAAATTATGAGGAAATTTTAATTCAAAAGTGAACTAATCCTTTGATACAGATTGTAATAACTCCATTTAATTGCACAGTTGTTGCCTACTCAAGCAGACTTAACTTTAGCTTTGTATAGTATCTTAAAATTTTAAGAGACAGTTGTTAATTACATGTTGCTCTTGTATCTTTCCAGAATAAATAAAAATATATTTAAGCCTTTAATGCTATAGAATACTCACTTCTAATAAAGAAGGATAAACTTTATAATACCTCATCGCTCCAGTTTCTATAATCATATATAATGATTGCAGCAAGTTTTCTCAGAGGAGGCAAGTACAGCAGTGCTTTCCCCCAAAAAATTGTAGGAAGCAGCATCTTTTTTTGCCTTCCTTGAGCTCATTGTTGTTGAGCTCTTAAAGCATGACTTGAAGCCAGTTTAATATTTGCTTTTATTTTATTATATAATTGTTTTAAAAAATATATATATATGCATATGTATTAAGTGAGAAGTAATGTAATGTTATGCGTGTATGCACACACATGTAACTGACTGTGGGTTCTGGCACCCCTGTTCTGTTGAAGCTATTGTGACTTTCAGCAGTGTCTGACATACGAGTTGTTTTCTTTTGTCAAGTCCTTCATTTTGTGCTTTTGTCTTGGTGTGTCCAGTCAGACACGTGTTAAATAATTATGAGGCTTCACTGTCACCATACAGCATTGATGGACCTCCACCGATGACTGCAACTCAGCATCCTCTGCCTCTTCTCACACACTTGCATCGAATTTTTTTTAACATACATGCTGTTTTTCTCCTCCCCCACTGTCTCTCTCTCTCTCTCTCTCTCTCTCTCTCTTTGTGATAGGCCTGTCACATCTTGTAAATATTGTGTGTGTGTGTGTGAGAGAGGTGTGGAGATGGTCTGCTCTAACCGATGCTCCTGGGGCCAAAAAATAAATAAATCTGACGGGCAGTGGTTTGCCAGTTTCCATGGCAACCACATTCCTTCCGCTTCACTACAATGACATAGAACAGCTATTGTGTGCGTGTGTGTTTTGGTTCATAAACAGCTGTCTTCGCCACCCAATCAGCTCTGACGAAGGCAGCTACGACACCTGACTTAAAATGGCCACTTCGGTGCATCCAAGCACAGTAGTAGTGATGTAGTGACTCTGTTTAAGCTAGCACAACCCCCACCCCTCCCCCTTCCAATCTTTCCCTCCTCAGTCGCCCTCCCTTTTATACAAACCACATGATTCATATTGCCGGAATGCCATTGGCTGAAGCAACTGTGGCGTCTGGCCAGTCAGGCTTAAGCGCTGAAATGGACATAAACTGTGGTGCTTGGAGATGCTTTCAGATTTTAGAGTGCTGATGGGCATGAACGGCCAGACGAAAGCAACCCTTGGCTAAAGCTTGGTCTGTTTTCATCTGCACACACACACACACACACACAAAACAACCCGGAAATCATCTCCTACCACTGTTTACCATCCATCCGATCGTCCCTGCATCTGGTCAGGGTTCATCTCTGCTACACTGGGTTGGACCAACGTGAAACCGCGCTCCCAAACATGGAGGTGACAATGGCATGTGAGTACTGCTGAAGAGATCGTGTCAGGTGCATGGAGGAAAAACGGGTATAGACTGAATGAAAATGGTGATGGCATTTGCAAATTTGCCTGGATGTTGACTGGAAACGAGACATGAAGCAGGCGCACAGATGGGGCAGGCTTTGTGTGAAGCTGCTTGTAGTAATCAGGTTAGAGACAGATTTCAGCTAGCGATTAAAGAGGAAAGCGATCCAGAGCGAGAGATCGAACCTGCGCTCTCCTCCGTAGCACAGCCCCTCCATGGGTACTTATTATGAATGAGCGCTTTAGTGTGTCGTTTCTCCATCATTCTTTTCTCTGTTGCACATTGACCTCCAGGCGCTCTCGTTTCTGTGTGGCTGTTAATTAAGTTTGCATTATTTCTGCATGCATCCCACGTGTAGGAAGATCAACACTGTCTGTTTGGCATTTTTTGTTACTGTTTTTACAGGGAAAGCTTGTATTGAGGTTAATCTCTTTTGTATACGACCTTGTCCTTTGTGAATTCTTTGTTGGTTCAGTGTTCACAGGATTGACCTTTTGTGAATGATCAAAAAAACAATAAATATCTCCCCACACTTTTGAATTCTGTGATGTGCTGTCAGGTAGCGCCTAATGTTGATTGATTACGGTAATATCGCAGGCAGCATTTTTTTTTTCCAAAAGCATAAATCAGAAAGATCTAATAAAGTGAATGATGTTTCGAGGTTTTGTTTGGTCGTGCTCAGCATCCGCACCCAAGCCTCCGGTCCATAATTCCCTACTTCCCCTTGCAAAGCAAGATTTTTTAAAATAGAATTTTCTTCGTTTTCCCCCCATCCTATCTTTCCTTCTTTCCTTCCTCTTCTTTCTTTATTCTCTTCTTTTTTCCATATTCCCTTTCCTTCCTCCTTTCTGTCTTTTCCTTGTCTTCTCTTCCATTCACCCATTCTTCCTTTCCTTCTTCGTTCCCTCTTTCCCTTCTTCCTTCCCCTTTTCCTTTTTCTTCCTGTCCTTCTTCATTACTTCCTTCACTTCTTTTCACTTCCTTTCCTTTCCTCCGTGTCTTCTCTTCCCTTCTTACATCTATTCTTCCTATCCTTCATTCCATCCTATCCTTTTTTATTTCTTTACTTTTTTGTCTTCACTTCCCTTCTTATAGTCATTATTCCTATCCTTCTTCATTTCATCCTTTCCGAGCCGAGTCTATCCTTCAGTTCCTTCTCTCTTTGTGTTTTTTTTTCCACACACAACAAACCAGTGCTACTCTACGCTATGAGCGGAGTCTCCTGAGACCTTAAGTGACTTTAATGCATTGCACGCTTTCAGCATGCTTCATGCTGGCCCTTGGTGAAAAAGTTACTCCTGCTCCTGTCAATTGGGTAGATGTATGGCTGGATCCCGAGAGAGTTGAGTGCCACCTGCTGTAGAGTTCTCCGGGACCTGGGAAATTTTTTGGATGCTTTTCAAAAACCTGTTATGAAATGTTTACTTGTCAGAGAGCATTTGTGTCTAGACTGTGGCTATGCCTATGTTTGCACGAGTGGCTTTCTCTGCATTTGTGTGGTCATTAGCCTTGTCCAAATACCCACACTTGCGGTCTTTGCACTTGACCACTTGACTACTTATATGACGGATTCCCTGTATTTGGCCCAAGTGTTCAAGTGAGCATGAAGACCACAAGTGTGTGTAGAACTTTTCATTACCTAATGGGACACACTTGTAGTGTTGTAAAAATGCAAGTGTTTACATAGCTTTATTTTAATTTTGATTTTAAATACTTTGCATTTTAAAATCAACTTCTAAATGTCTGTTCAGTAGTCCCTATAACATGACAATTTTAATTTGTGGTGCTTCTAATTAAGTGATAAAAAGCAGTTGCAAATGTTGTACAAAATAAATATCACCACTACTAATCTTTGCACCAATAAAACGTAAAAACGCTGTTTTTCTACCAAATTATATGTAGTATCTAATTATTATATTAATATTTAACTTGCATTGGAAAGGTTTCCGTGACCTCTTGTGAGATCTCGGCAAAAAGTCTCATGATTTATTTCCAGAACATGATGCATGATGGGATACACTGAGCCTCGAATAGCGCTCCGGAGTGATATTCGAGATAGTGTGCGTTAAGGGCACTGCGCTTTGGCGTTTTTAAGACCTGGGACAGTCTTGCGCACTTACTTCGTCGCGTGCACGCGCTCTCAAGTGGCCAAGACCGCAAGTGTGGGTATTTGGACAAGGGGATTCTCTATACTGTGACAACTACTGGAGGCTGCACACTAATGATGCACCGTAAAAACTAAGCATTCTGTGAGAATGTACTACTATTTTAAAAAGGCACCATAAGAAGATCAGTTTCAGGCAGAGGAAAGGAGAAATGGAGCACTCAGAGAAGTCTGATACATGTCATCACTCTATAGACGACTGCAGGCTGTATGGTCAAGCACAGATACTCAATTTCCTGTTACCCCAGGTGCCAGGCCATGCCTCCCAACACCTCAGCAAGCATCCAGCAACCTGCTCCACAACCCAATGTATCCCTGGCTAGGTCAGAAAGAGAGGAAGAGATTCGATGGACCTTCCTGCTTTTGGTTTCACATTAAATGTGCTACATCTTTTAAATTTTCATCGTCCTTTCGTCTCTGAGCAGAGTCTAAACACATCATCCCATTGCATGCAAGACTTCAGACCTCTCTCTTGGCGTGCATATGCATACACAGGTGTTTTATCCTTGTCTACTCTACTTGTTATTCATAAGCTTACCCCCAGCATTTATGAAAAAATGACTCCAGACTGTACTGCATCTAAATTCATCACTTGGTCTTTGTGGTCAGTGTTTCCAGCATATGATTTTTCCATTAATGATATCTATTTGTTTTCTTTGAAGTAATGCCCATTTCTTTGATGTGAATCATTGTTAACTGTTATAAAAATCGTTAAGGGGGAGGAAATGGCATAATTAGCATGTCAGTTGTGGAATGGATAAATGTCCCTTTTCCTTTTTGTGCCTGATTGCCCTATTGGGTCCACAGACCATAACAAGCAAAATGAATGTGAAGAAGGATAACAGAGACATGTGCAAGATATGCTTTCCAGCCTCTGTAAACTGTAAATTTTGTTTTATTTTCCTTTCCATTTGAGATTTGACGTCTATAATCTAAACACTATTTGGGGATTGACAGGGTGTAAATGATGATTCTTGCATTTGTAGTAAAGCTTTGAGTGTTGATGTGACTCCCTAGGCTAATTAAGCAGCTTTGACTTTAAAGAACTGTGTCAATAGGAAGGTTTTGAATTTGATTCTAACACCATGTCCTAACCAGACGTGACACTGCAACGCATGATAAAAGGTATCTTTTCCATGTTAATCAGAGTTTTTGTCATAACCAGCTGCAATTGAGATATACAACAAGCAATGGAATTCTGTTTTAGATACTGTTTCTATTTCTGCAATGTCATGGCTGGAGCAATAACATACACACTTTGGCAAAGATAATAGGTGCTGATTTTGTGCTTTATTTGGTGTTAAAAGTGTCTGTTGTTTGAATATCATGTAGCGTGACCTTTTTAGCCATACTGAAAGCAACTATGAATAATTTAATTTAAAATGAATATGAATGTTAAAACTGTGAACTCGGTGTATGTATTTTAATAATGTTAAAATGGCTTAATACTAATTAATTAGATTATGTACTTTAAGACACTTTTCTGAGTGTCTGTGGATTTTGATTGATTTTGTTGCATGTTGTGTCTGATGTGGACAGACAAATGTGACCCTGGAGCACAAAACCAGTCTTAAGTCGCTGGGGTATATTTATAGCAATAGCCAAAAATACATGGTATTGGTCAAAATAATAGATTTTTCTTTTATGCCAAAAATCATTAGATTGTTAAGTAAAAATCATGTTCCATGACGATATTTTGTAAATTTCCTACCATTAAAAACTCAATTTGATTAGTAATATGCATTGCTAAGAACTTCATTTGGACAACTTTAAAGGCGATTTTCTCAATATTTAGATTTATTTGCACCCTCAGATTCCAGATATTCAAATAGTTGTATTTCTTGTATCCAAATATTGTCATATCATAACAAACCATACATCAATGGAAAACTTATTTATTCAGCTTTCAGATGATGTTCGAAAAATTGACACTTAAGACTGGTTTTGTGGTCCAGGGTCACAAATTGGAATCTTTTCACATTGTATCAGGTTAGGACTGGTTTAGTGTAAAGTTGTGTAAAAATCTCAGGATTTGGCAAGTCTGCTGAGACAATTCTGTGGCTGTTGCCACTGTTTGTTTTAGCAGCGCATGCAGAATGTTTCAATACAGCAGGTCCTGTGTGCATATTATGCGTCAAATTGCATACAAAATGTAAGGATCATAAATAAAGATCATCCTTTTCTAAGCTTTGTTTACAGCAAAGCTGCTCATAAACTTATATGTGATTCATCTTCCTAAATCAATAAAAAAAACTCTTCTGATGCGACTGAATAACAGCCTTTGCATAATTACAGGTAGGAAATAAATATGACTATTAATTATGTACTGGTGTGAAAAACAGAGAGGCATACATGTGAATTCATGATGGATAGCTGTGCGAAGTTGTAATTAAAATAAGACAGGAGTGATAAATCTTGCTACCCTGGTTGGAGGCAGTTTTGATTGGCTCTCTGGAAGAGGGAGGTGAGCCAACTGCTGTAGCTGCAAAAAGGTGCTGGTAAACCAACTAGTGGACCACTATATGCTTCTATGTAATAGCATTGTTTTATATTTTTATTTATTTATTTCTATTTTTTTGCATTTTAAATTATTGGTTTGTGCACGCTTAGGCCAGATAGACATCTTTGGGCATTACACATTTTACGTTGTGATGCAAAAGTATTGCAATGCATAAGTAATTTGTTATGCAAGGTAAAGTTAAAAAGAGTTAATCTTTAACAAACACATATCACTTTCATATTGGATTAGTTTCTCTTTTTTCTGTTTCTGTCTGATGATGGTTGCTCTTTCGCATATGGATGCACATTGGTTTCATTGCACTGCTTATGATCTGACTGTAAAAAAAGACAGGAAAAACTAATGATCATGTATCACTATTTTACTGACTCATGTGATAGGCTACAGTTGGTTTGTTTGTCTGTTTCTCGTTAATGTGTACCACTGCCGTTTGCTTTGAATTGGTTGGACCCCACAGGACAAATTAGTTTGAAGCTTTAATCAGCCAGCAAATCCATTTATTATCTTTTTTTTCAGCTGTTCAGTAGCCATTTTATCTGATATAAAATTATAAAGGGATATAAATATATTTTACGGCACTTGTCTGTAACGGTCCTAAAATTCGGATTTGTTTACTTTGGTTTTCTCAGTGTAATCCAAGATGGCAGTATACGAAATCTTGCTGTGTTTTCTGCCATTTTATATGAGATATTATACTGCTTGGTGTCGTAGCACAACTCTATTCATGGCCTTTAATGGTACTGGCACAAGCCCACTCACTTTCCAAAGATATTTCAGAAGCACTTTATTATTAAGATTAATTCCTCATTTGTTGTGCTTGAGGGAAGCAATAGATTTGTCCAGTGGCGTTGTAAGCATTGTCGTTCAAAAGCATTAAATCAAAAGCATTAAAGCGCTTATGTATAAATATAAATCAAAATATATAGGCTAGTCCAATGCAGAATAAGTGTGCTTTCAATTTTTGAACACACAAGTGCACAAACATGCACAAATACACACACATTCATTCTTCCCCACTGTATGTCACTCTGTATTATCTGCAGGCTGACACACAGTGGGCGAGTGTGTTCTGTGCATTTAGATCCTCGGGAGAGGAGAGGCGAGAGAAAGACAATAAGGATGGCAGGGCAGTTGAAGACTCACACACTTCTTAGTAAGGCTGTGACACACTTAGTGCGTTTGTCTAAAAAAAGGTCCATTTCCGCTTTATTCACAAATATCACCGCCCACCACATCTGCAGCTGAAATTCCACTGTTCCCCCATATCACCTCATCCTCACAAATAAAAGGTCTGCTTCTATTTCAGCCATCACGACTTGATTTAAAGAGGCTGATAAAAGGAAGTGAGAGAGCGCCTTGGATTAATTAATTCTGAACCGTGAAAAATCTGCAAATGTGCTCAGAAAATTGCTTCCCCCGCCATAAGGGATTGTTTCAAGAGGAGGCGTTTGCTTCTTCGTCCCCCACCTGCAGCTGTCAAAACCCCCTCGCCTTTAAACGCTACTGTCCTGTTTGAATGGAGCCGTCTCTGGTTTATTCCACCAGCAATCACTCCTCTCATTCTTCAAGTAGTGATTTGGGAGAGGGCCCTGACCTTGGCCCAGTCTTATCACTAATTAAACCTCATCTAATCCTGCTGCGGGAGCCAGCGGCACCTGCTTCTCTGGCTGACTGGGAGGGGATGCATGCGTAAATAGCAACTGGACTCAGTTCCAGCTTCCCAACTCATCCATCACTGTGCTCCCCAGCTAATCACAGCATATGATCTGTAGCCTAAGGCTTGGTGCGTACACCAAGATTTCGAGATGTGATGTTTGTGATTTCGAGCTGTGCGTTATTCAGGCATCACCGGGAAAGCTGTAGCTCTACGGCAGCTGTGTTTTTCTGTATCTGTGGATGAAGGAAAGCTGTCTGCTTTTGCTGCATATGGGTGAATTCTTGTATCATAGTCCATTGCTGGCTGTCACTTCTGTTTGTTTGCATTTGATTCTTTGACAACCAGCAATCCCCAAGACAGCTGTCGTGACTCCACATGAAGAGCTTCTTCAAAGCAACTTATGTGTGCTCTTCAGTGATGGAACCAATACCTGTGAGAACAAACAAAGCTTCAAGACTTGCCTACTCTAGACATTATAATGTATTTAACATGTAAATGTTAACGTCTTAACGGTATGCATGACTAATACCCTGTAAGTCATTGGATCTTCCCCAAGTGGTGCACTTGATGTTGACTTGTAATCTTGTAGCTTGTGTTCGAGCCCATCTGTAATATCCCATGTCCTGTTTGTTATTTTATAAATCAGAAGGGTTTGGTTGAACTGTGTTGAGATTCAGAGTAAACTGAGCATGAAAACTGATTTTAGATCAATCAAAATTCAATCCAAGACTCTAAAGCACTTTTGCTCAGTTTTATTGTTGGCATTTACGGTTTTTAATTTTTTTAGGACAGTAATTAAAGAAGCATTAATATTTAAGATGCATGTACAGTAGTGTCTTGGGTAGGTATTAACTGATCTTTGTTCAAGGATGTATTGTATCAACAGTTTTAAAAGCTTCTCATTTGGAGTTTAATAAGCGTGTGAATGCCTATCCAGGTGCTTAACAGTAATGTGATTATGCACAATATATTGTAAATGATTTTGTAAGAAAGGGATTGCTAATAACATTAATGTATTGAATTATCTTCCCTGTGTACGTGTGTGTCATTAATTCTACACCCAAGACTCTTCTTTATATAGATTGTGATTTTATTTTTTTATTTTCATTCACAAGAGCAGCATTCACTCTTTTCCTTGTCCAACTCTCACTTTTTTCCTCGTCTACTCTGAAACCTTTTCTCTGAGAATGTAGACTCTACAATACTGGTCAAAATGTTGTTTTTGACTCCAAAACTAATTTCAAGCATGTAAGTGTAAGGTTTTTAAAATCATGATTATAAGAAAAGCTATAGATATACTCCCCTTGTGCTGTCATAATGCCAAACTATTTCAGTCAAAGGTCTGAACTTCTGTCTTTGTGTGATTCAAAAGCTGGAGCCAAATAAAAGCATGACATAATGAGTACTGTAGTGTCTTCCTGGATGCGTAAAATTATGTCCTAAATGATGAACTCTGTGTTTATGTACTATAGGTGATGCAGGTGGTGAAGGAACAGATCACTCGTGCTCTCACGATCAAGCCTAACTCTCTGGATCAGTTTAAAAGTCGTCTGCAAAATCTGAGCTACACCGAGATCCTCAAATTGCGCCAATCCGAGAGAATGAACCAGGAGGATTTCCAATCCCGGCCCATCCTGTGAGTCACTGGAAACTCTTCAATTATTTGAAGCACTCATTTCCCACAATCAGACTCACCCAGTTTTGGTCCATGTGTACTGCACCTGTGTCCCACTCATGATTGAAAACAAGCCTTTAAATGCAATTTCCACTGAAATTGCAATGGCAATAACGGCAGTGAAGATGACACCAGTTCATAACTCATTAAACTAAGAGGAGTCTCCATTAAATATATTACCCACTGCATTACAGTAGTCATTTGAGCTGTAATGTACAATCTCAAAGAACATTCTGTAACATCCATATGTAACAGTCAAATGGAAATGTCCGTGTTGTTACTTCCAGAGCTTGTTAAACAACCATGTGTGAACTGAAATGTTGGAAATATCGTTCATGATAACATGTTTACCCACTGCATTACAGTAGTCATTTGAGCTGTAATGTACAATCTCAAAGAACATTCTGTAACATCCATATGTAACAGTCAAATGGAAATGTCCGTGTTACTTCCAGAGCTTGTTAAACAACCATGTGTGAACTGAAATGTTGGAAATATCGTTCATGATAACATGTTCTATCTATGTGAACATTGTTCAGTCTATTCACTATAACAGGAATATTAATTTGTCAGCTTGGTTTTTGACTGAATACACAAGGTTCTCACACTTTTTGACCAATGATTTTTCCATTCGTTTTTTTTACAGTATTCACAGGTATTTTTTAAAATAATGTTGAACTCACAAAGATCAGTTTTTGTAATCTATGACAAATTTAAATGTTAAAAAAACCTATATAAACAAAAATAAAAACCAGATAAGCCAATTTGTTTTCACAGAATGTGAACAAAATATTTTCTCATGAATTACTTAATACCTAAATGACATTAGAGAGGCCTTTAAATGCTAATTAATATAGCATAATTCTGTTTTAGATTTAAAGCAGCACAGTAAATTTGGCAGTAGCATTAGCAAAACCACAAGATAAAAGGACGTTTGTCTGGCTCTTCCTGACTTTTAGTACAAAAAAATGTCTAAAGACCAAGTCTGTATGTGACTTTATAAATTATGTTTTTGAGTCTTTCTTTGTGTTAACTGCCAGTAAACTGGTGCACTTTAAACAGCATTTGTGTGATCCTCTGCTGTTTCTCCAGGGAGCTTAGGGAGAAAATCCAGCCAGAGATCATGGAGTTGATCAAACAGCAACGCCTCAATCGTTTGTGTGAGGGCACCTGTTTCAGGAAGATCAGCAGCCGAAGGAGACAGGGTAAGAAACACACACACTAAACATGAGGGTGAGGAAGTAATTTTTTTTTTTTAACCATTTTTATTCCATAAAGATTCCAAGTAGTTTTTGGAACGAAAGATTCAAAGCTGCCTCTTTCTTGTTAATCCAAGTTTCTGTCCTAACCAGCAGCTATGAACAACACTACATTTTGTCTATTGCTTGATTTCTGTTTCTGCATGTCAATAGCCCTGGCCACACAGAAAATGCATTGAGATTCTGCACCTGTATCAGGGCTTGAAATTGCGACTGTTTTGGTCGCATACTGTATGCTCCCGAAATGTAATCTATGCGACCCCAAAATATATTTGGGAGCATTTGTGCGAGTGTAGATAATTGTTGTGGTGCAACCTGTCTTCATTTCTCTGCTAATCGTTCGCGAATTACTACACCGTATGTGCCTGCTGTGAGCCAATACAGTGACCGCTCCACCATTCTATTCCGACGTTACATAACCAATTAACCACTGCTGGAGCTGATTCTCGTTCTCGAGTCAAGAACCGGTTGCATCGGTTTTCGGATCACCAGTATGCTGAACTGAGAACCGTTTCTTTCGGACACGTCCGATTTGAGAACCGATGAGCTGATGATACTGCGCATGTGTGATTCAGTGTGAAGTTACCGAACAGATTGCCTACTATGACAAAGAAAAGAAAAAACTGTAGCAGGCAGAAGCTCACTGATTAATATGCGTGAAATAGAGAAAGAAAATCCTAAATATTGAATTGGTAGTGGGGGTTTAATGAATTTAGTGTATTTCTAAGGGTAACTGACTGTCTTGACTGGGAAAAGTTTAAATGACATTTTCTTCTCATCTTGCCTCTGTATATTGCTTAAATAAAGAACAAAGCAGTGGCTGCTTTGTTTACAGCGGTAACCAAGGAAATGCTCTATTGCTGCTGTTCAGTAAGCGCCACCTGCTGTCTGAGAATGAATCTGCATTTTCATTTAGACTGTCTGGATCATGATTCAAATGCTGTGGTTGTCTCTAATTTTAAATGGCTACAGATACAGATTGTAATAGACCAAATAAACGTCTTGTTCGGTTTCATTTTTATTGTCTCTCGCTTTAAAAAAATAAATATTAAAAAAATCTGCTATCAGAATCCGCTTACTCGCTTCTAAAACATTAGCAATCGGAATGAAAGATCGATGCATCACTAACAAGAAATGCCGGGCCAAGTGTGTGGCAAAGAATTCAGGATCAGGTTAAATTGTTTAAGCTTTTAATCATCAGGATGTTGCCAGCCCTTCCGCTCAATTGGCAGTTGTGATGCTCCTTAATATTCAGTGGGTGCTTCTAAATTTTTGTTGGTGCTCCCAACTTCTTGAAGTTGAGAGTACCAGTTCTACCAAGTAAAAAAGTTAATTTCGATCCCTGTGTATACCATTAAACTTTGTCAAGACTGAGAGAGATTCATTGTGGTAGTAGAGAAACATAGAATATTGCATGATAAATCCCTCAAGGTTCTCTAGGGAGAACCCTAAAAAGGATGCTGTTTGGTGAACCAGCATAGAAATGAATGAAAATACGATGTGTTTTCTTAGCATGCAAACAATCTGAATTTTTCCTCATTGTTCTGAACATGTTTCTGTGATGTAACAGCATTTTCATCTTCAGTTTCTTCTTAAAATATGCTTGTTGCTTGAATTGTGTCTGGTTAATACACAGTTTTCCTCTTCAAAATGAATGCACTTTCAGCTGAACTGTTTTAAACACATCAGCTCTGTGTGAGTATTTAGTTTACTGGAGCCTAGCATAGCTTTCTTGTGCTCATCTTAAGTTTGTGAACCGAATGGGGTTATTCAGTTGTGGCTTTTATTGGTGACCTCTACTGGGCTGGTTCTCATTCACAGACAGAACTTTGGAATTATAGGA
Source organism: Sinocyclocheilus grahami (assembly GCF_001515645.1). NCBI lineage: Eukaryota > Metazoa > Chordata > Actinopteri > Cypriniformes > Cyprinidae > Sinocyclocheilus > Sinocyclocheilus grahami. Next base: position 777,037 of record NW_015505745.1, on the reverse strand, counting down.
ATTTACCAAGATCTTTATTGGTCAAATTTTTTTTCAATTGCATTTCAGTAATCTCATAGTATAGTAAAGTAATATTAAAATGTCTCATACGATATCTTTAATCTTACTTCAACACACTCTGAAATTTATACGTCCTGTGTATATTTTTATGAGTGCTATTATTAAACCGACAGCATGATTTAACAAGCCTTATTCGTTGCTGAGAGAGCAGAAGTATGGAGCCAATTTCAAACAAGCGTTGAGTGGTGGGAATGATAAAGCTTACGCCGCAGATTGGAGAGTTGAAAGATCGTCTAATGTAATATCGCTTTTTACACAGGCTGGCTGAAGAGTAGGGCTGTATGCTGAGCTCAGAGAGAGGCTTTATCGGTTAGCATGGATAATTTAACACTCTTCACACTTCTACAGGATTAGATGATTCTGAGACTAGACACCTTGTCTGTCTCTTGCTCTCTGTCTGCCTGCCTCCCTTATTCTTCCTTTCTCTCTCTCTTAGGGTCCCCACTTTCTCACTAAATCTCTCATTCTTGCTTTCGCTCTCTTTTTTTTATTCATTTGAGATTTTGTTTCATTGCCTTTATTTTCTAAACATTTTTGCTCACAATCAACTATTCTATTATCTGCCAAAGGTTGGTGGAACCCTCTCATAATTTGACTGACGTAACGTAACGTGTGCATTATACATATGATAAATCATTATTTGCCAGTGGATTCTGTGGCTCATGTTGCCAATTAGATTAAATTAAGGTTGGGAATGTTTGGATGTTGAAATTTTGTGCTTCCAAACTCAAAGTATTCCAGTTATGCTGCATTCCAGGAATCTCATAATTCCATTTGGTTTTTCAAATGGAATGGCGCTTGACCTTGAGCATTATAACGGTGGTTATTATCGAGTAGGAGGGGAGAAATTCCAAATTCCAAGTTGTCTAGAATGTAGGATTGGATAATTATGGTGGCTTTGTGCGGTTGGTGCTTCCTGTGGGGAACCTCATTCAACAATCAATCAAATATAGAACCTATATCTTAACCTATATCTCCAGTAACAAGGAATGCCTAGAAGTAGCCAAGAGTTCAGTGACTCATTCTTGTCAGTGTGTATGTCCCATATGAAATAGCATTGAATATGTACCTTTGCCCATGTCCACATGTTTGTGGTATCCTGCAGTATTGTATATCAGGATTTTCATAGCAGAGATAGAGGTTCTGTTTTTCATCAACTGTTATAGTAACCTTTGTGATAAAGTCATTACTTGTCAGTCAAGTCTGAATTCCATTTCAATAGCTTACTCCATGACATTCAGATATGTTCTGCTCTTTAATACAATCTTTACAATGAGGTTCCCCACAGGAAGCACCAACCACATGAAGCCACCACAATTCAGGTATCTTTAATCCCAAGATAACCCAATGTTAGAAGATTTCTTTTGTCCGCGCACAACTAACCTTTTCAGCAAGCTTTTAAGGATTGCTCTTAGACGACAGAATGAAGTGCACCTGTGGCTTTTGACTGACAGGTGCTACATTGACATTTGTATTCCCTATTGTCCCCCCAAAGCAGAGCTCTCTCCTCATGGTGTACAAAATGAGCAGTCCGGTTCCTACCGTCAATTTTAAGTATCGCAGAGGTTGCCTGAGACTGAGTTTTCAGAATAATGTTAAAATGTAATCCTCCTCTGCGGTTAATTCTCTAAAACGTTTTAGATTTTTGTTCTCTTTTTTTTTTAGACCGCGAACGATCCTGCTTCTGGAAAGCCACCTACCTTAAGAATCTAGCTCCAACCCTGGCTAAAAACATCTGAACTAGCTAATCAAGGTCTTCAGAATTCAGAATTACAGGTTTAGATTTGGAGCAGACTGCAGGGATTAAAGTTATGTCGCTACGACGGATTTCTGTCAGTTCACAAAGACAGTCACTTGCTTCATTGCTGAATGATTCAACCATTCGAATAAATCAATTGAATGAATGATTCAGTGATAAAATCAGTGATTTGCCGCCACCTGCTGGTGGATTTAGTTTCAAGACCGCGAACGATCCTGCTTCTGGAAAGCCACCTACCTTAAGAATCTAGCTCCAACCCTGGCTAAAAACATCTGAACTAGCTAATCAAGGTCTTCAGAATTCAGAATTACAGGTTTAGATTTGGAGCAGACTGCAGGGATTAAAGTTATGTCGCTACGACGGATTTCCGTCAGTTCACAAAGACAGTCACTTGCTTCATTGCTGAATGATTCAACCATTCGAATGAATCAATTGAATGAATGATTCAGTGATAAAATCAGTGATTTGCCGCCACCTGCTGGTGGATTTAGTTTCATTTTTAGCACATCATTTCAGTTATTTGAATCATATTTCTGTATTCAAAATGTTATATTTAAAACATTAAACTCCTCTCATGAATTTATTAATTTAATTGCACTCATGCCACCTCTGAGCCTCATTAAACGTCTGAAAATGTACCTACAAGCCACTTTTGTGTTCTTCTGTGCCACCTCTTAATACTAATTTCATATGATTGGTAACTTATGTCTTATTCTACATATTGTTTTAGATAGAAATTTTAAAAAGATTATAAACATAAATTTTTTTAATTTGACATTGATGAAAATTATGCTATTATAAAGGTAAAAAGAAAATACTCCTGTAAATCCCTTTAAGGAGTCAAATATCACCTCATATTAGGAAGGCAAATTTTTGATCAGAATTTTTGATTATTGATCAGAAGGTGCTCCTAAATTGTTAAATGAGGAGGACAAGCGCTCCTAATTACAAGAAGAAAAAAACTGCTCTTAAACTGGGTGTGTGACAGGTATGACTGAGGAATGGGGTTTGGTCAAAGAAAATTTTTCAGACAAAATATATATATTTTTTTGCTTTAACCCCTGCAATATAATAAGAAGTAGAATAAGACAAATAAGTTACCAATCATATGAAATTAGTATTAATAAATTAATTTGTACTACAGAGGTGGCACAGAAGAACACAAAAGTGGCTCGTTTAATGAGGCTCAGAGGTGGCATGAGTGCAATTAATTAATGTGGAGATTAATGTTTTAAGTATAACATTTTGAATACAGAAATATGATTTAAATAACTGAAATTATACGCTAGAAATGTAACAAATTCCGCCAGCAGGTGGCGGCAAGTCACTGATTTTATCACGGAATCATTCATTCAATTGATTCGTTCGAACAGCTGAATCATTCAGAAATCTTTATGAACTGACGGAAATCCGTCGTAGCGACGGAACTTTAATCCCTGAGACTGGAGCTAAACTCTGAGAGATTTAGTTAAATTGTTTTTTCCTTGCTCATGACCCTGCTTCCAGTGTTCATCTTAAGGTTATTGAGATTTTAAGTTCTTAGTCCTAGATTCAGGTTTAGGTGCATGCATGATAGCTGAGGGAAGGGCACCGGAGCACTAGTATTCATCAGGCTTCTCTTAAATAAAAATGACTTATTTCCTCATCCACATTTTTCCTTCTGTCTCTTGACTTGTGCATGTCATCAATTACATGCTGTTGGCTGCAGTATCTGCTGGTTGTGCATCGCACATTCGTAGTGGTGGCTAAACAGCCTATTGAGCTGAAGGTACAGCAATTGTGCAGTGATCAAGCTGTTTACTGCACACTCCTTATCTCTTTGGGTGTGCATATGCCTGAAGTGCCACCCTGCAGGACACTCTTTCATCCCACAATGTTTTTTATTCTGCCAAACTGCTGTTCTCAGTAATTAGGAGTTGGATTCAGGCACTAGGGTCGAGTGCCAGCCATGGCCTTCTAGTCGATATGTGAGCAGTCTTGGCAGTGATTATCTCTTAAATAAAAATGACTTATTTCCTTATCCACATTGTTCCTTCTGTCTCTTGACTTGTGCATGTCATCAATTACATGCTGTTGGCTGCAGTATCTGCTGGTTGTTCATCGCACATTCGTAGTGGTGGCTAAACAGCCTATTGAGCTGAAGGTACAGCAATTGTGCAGTGATCAAGCTGTTTACTGCACACTCCTTATCTCTTTGGGTGTGCATATGCCTGAAGTGCCACCCTGCAGGACACTCTTTCATCCCACAATGTTTTTTATTCTGCCAAACTGCTGTTCTCAGTAATTAGGAGTTGGATTCAGGCACTAGGGTCGAGTGCCAGCCATGGCCTTCTAGTCGATATGTGAGCAGTCTTGGCAGTGATTACTTGTGTCTGCTTTCGTTGGGGCACAGGAAGTGTCAGGAGGAGATTGGGAGACAATTTGCCAGTCATGGCTTTGCCCAATACACAAGTAAAAGCCAAAGAAAATTAAGTATTGTACTAGATTGAAAAATAACATGTTAGCATTACATTGTGGAAGACTGACCCACTGTTATGCTTCTTTACAGACAAGTTCTGGTACTGTCGACTGTCGCCCAATCATAAAGTTCTCCACTATGGGGATCTGGAGGAGAGCCCTCAGGGAGAGGTACCCCATGATTCCCTACAGGACAAACGTGAGTACAGCCTGAATACTGACCACGATATAGTGGCTTCACTTTATAAAGATGGGCTTAAGATGGCCACACCCTGTCTTATTCATTATTCTTTGTTCCCTGTGGCAGTTCCTGTGGCTGATATCAAAGCTGTTGTCACTGGTAAAGACTGTCCACATATGAAGGAAAAGGGAGCTCTGAAGCAGAACAAGGTGTGTGCTTGATGACAGAGAGCAAAAAATGCTCTTGAATATCAAAAGATCAAATTTTCCTTTGATGCACCGGTGTGTGGCTTGGTGACAAAGGATGCATTAGTTATGCCTTGTAGCTCTGTGAGTAATGATCATCAGCTCACTTCAGTTTCAAAGTCACCCATTCTTCTTCCCACAGAACAAAGCAGGCAATGTCAAATTTATGCCACAACTGTAAAAAACAAAAGACTCCCTGTTGACAATATTGATTAAACTTGAAGACAGCATATCAAGTAAAACTGGAACTTTCTGGCACAGCCAAAAGGTTGTTGGATCCCCCTAGTCCTGATGACACGGACTCTAAAAAAATTATCTGCATCAATATTGTTTTTGTCCTTTAAGCAAGATTTATCTTAATAGGAATTTGACTTGGAAAATCATTCTTCCCACAGAACAAAGCAGGCAATGTCAAATTTATGCCACAACTGTAAAAAACAAAAGACTCCCTGTTGACAATATTGATTAAACTTGAAGACAGCATATCAAGTAAAACTGGAACTTTCTGGCACAGCCAAAAGGTTATTGGATCCCCCTAGTCCTGATGACACGGACTCTAAAAAAATTATCTGCATCAATATTGTTTTTGTCCTTTAAGCAAGATTTATCTTAATAGGAATTTGACTTGGAAAATCACTTGCTTCATCAACTGCTGAAGAAGAGATTGTTCTGTTTCTATTCTCTCGATTGTCTGTAATCTCATCTCTGCATGGAATAGCAGGAAGATGCTGTGGGCAGAATGTGAGGGGTCAGAAATGTTTGTCTGCTCTCATTTTGGATGTGATGTAGCTCTCATCCTACATTTACTAAATGTAAATGTCATCCAATGATCCTTTAAGCCATTCGGCTGATCCAATTTCATCCTGTTTTTTTTAAGTTTTTTTTTTAGGTTAGTTGACCCAAAGAAGACAATTAGAATTGATGTGAGGGCTGATTCTGTGAAGGCTGAGAAGCACCAGTAATGCCTCAGCGTTTGCCACAAAAGTACATCCTTTTCTGTGCTTTTGTTATCATCTTATTTACCATCCTAGACAGGTCTCTTGAGAGGTCAGGTGGTCTGAAAAGTGCTGATAAGATCTGGGTATAGACATTTCAAATGTGCCACAGAGGATTAGTTTGTTGGCCAGTTGAACCAAATGTCATCCAATGATCCTTTAAGCCATTCGGCTGATCCAATTTCATCCTGTTTTTTTAAAGTTTTTTTTTAGGTTAGTTGACCCAAAGAAGACAATTAGAATTGATGTGAGGGCTGATTCTGTGAAGGCTGAGAAGCACCAGTAATGCCTCAGCGTTTGCCACAAAAGTACATCCTTTTCTGTGCTTTTGTTATCATCTTATTTACCATCCTAGACAGGTCTCTTGAGAGGTCAGGTGGTCTGAAAAGTGCTGATAAGATCTGGGTATAGACATTTCAAATGTGCCACAGAGGATTAGTTTGTTGGCCAGTTGAACCTCCTCTTACTTGAATTGGTAATTTGCATCTCCATGGATTTGTAATTGCCAAATGCACTAGATACCCTTTCTGACAGCTACCCCAAAAACATCATGTATTTTCCATGTTGAGTCAATGAGATTGAAGTATTTTGTTACTTCAAGCTTTGATGCACTTCCGGTGCTGATCATCCTACTGCTGTCTCTTGGTGCCTGGCAGGAGAGGCCTGTATACATACACACACACACCAGATTGGACCATCTGCTGTTGTAATATGTTCGCAGAAGATCTGCAAAAAGTCACGCAATAGGAGGCACACAAACACAGCAGCCCCATTAGCATTTGACAGACGATGTCAATTCTCTTTCCTTCTTTAGGAGGTGCTGGAGCTGGCTTTCTCTGTCCTCTATGAATCTGACGAGTATCTAAACTTCATTGCCCCTGACAAGCATGAGGTGAGCAAATGCCAACCGCTAGCTACAAAGTTGTAGCTGTTGTCCCTCTTTGGTGTGATTTGGACTTTGTGCATGCTGTGGTTTAATGTCATGTTTTCTGGACAATTTTCAGTACTGCGTGTGGACAGATGGGCTGAATGCACTGCTGGGGAAGGAGATGACCAGTGAGTTCACTCGCTCAGACATGGACACTCTTCTCAACATGGAGATGAAGCTCCGCCTCTTGGACCTGGAGAACATCCAAATCCCTGAAGTTCCTCCCCCAATCCCCAAAGAGCCAAGCAATTATGACTTTGTTTATGACTGCAACTAATTCCCTTTCACTGGACTGACTGATTTTTCCTAAATGCATACTGGAAGAAGGACTTTTACAAAAAGTTAAAGAAAAGAAAAAACGGAAATTTCTTTCATGCTAAAACTTGGCTCTCTAGTGCGCCTCATCACAATGGATTTGCTGAACTTAATGGACTTGGCTTGCACGGCCTATGAACCATCTGGTCTGGTTGAAGAACCACCACAAACTGGTCCTCAGGTCCTAAACCATTCTAGTCCTGTCGCAGTCATTTCCAGACATCTCTTCGAACGGTTACATTCCTTAAACAGCCCACCTGCTCTGGCTTAAAAATGGTTGTGTCAAGAGTTTTTGTCCCATCATAATTTCTGTCTGTTCAGAGTGGGATGCTCCCTGTAGAGTGTGCAAAATGTCTAGGGGATTGTGGCATGTAGCACTCACTGTAGGATGTTTCTCACTCCAACAAGCGGCAGCTATATTGCTAGCAAAGTCCCAAGTTTGTTCTTAATGATTTCTCCCAAGTATCCCATTCATGCCTCTTATACTTGTAGACTGTTAAATTAAATAGGCAGCTTCATGCAAGAGGTTGCCTCTTTTGTCTTAAACCATACCTGCTTTGTGCACACATTATCATTGTCTGACTGTAACGCAGGCATGTAGATATAGCTCTTTCCTTCACTTGACATCAACTAGACTCATGGCAGACTGCTGTAACATTCCAGAGCAATATTGAGCTTCTGTTTTTGTAAGCTGGTATAAACTTTCGTGATATTCGTGATTGCTGCCAAGTAGTCAGTATTATACATTGAGTGTTTAAGGAATTTTATTTTCAGGGCCGTCAAATTTAATTTGAACTTTCATGATTAATTTAATTTAAGATTGTGGGTATTATGATTTTTTTTTACCCCTCATGTTTGTTATAGTTTAAGAACGCAACATCCTGCTGTTTGCATTAAAGATGGATTCCAATTCAGTTTTTAGTTTCAGCATTTCTTTATCATGTCATCTTTACATTACCTAATAATCTTTTGGTGTCCAGTCCTGCTCCAAAACACCTGCCTGGAAGTTTCTACTTATCTTGAAGACCTTGATTAGCTGGTTTAAGTATGTTTGGAGCTAAACTCTGCTGGAAGCTCTTTCATCAACATTTGACTGAAAAAACAAAACAAAAAAAACAACTTTGCTTTTTTTTTTAAAGCTTTTTTTAATTAGTACTTGTACTAATCTGTACAATGTCTGAAACATTATAATTACGAGCACTCCCTGTGATGAATCGCTTGTTGAATTCCTCAATTGTAAGTTGCTTTGGATAAAAGCGTCTGCTAAATGAATAAATGTAAATGTAAATGGAAGGTTGCCCTCAAGGAACAGGACTGGACACTCTTCATTTTTATATTCTATGTATTTCCTTGTATTGTATATTCTTCCATAAAATATTCTGTATGAGTTTGTGGGAACCACCTTCATTGAGTGGTGATATCCAGAAGATGTGTATACCCTATTTCTTCTATTACACAATTAAGAAAGCGGATTGCTACCCACAAACAAAAACACTGGCCATCACAGCTTTCTGCATTAAATGATTGACTCTGAGCTGACTCGGGGCGTCCCAGAGTGTTCTTTACAGCTCTGTGTAGTAATAACAGGGCCAGGATGACAAAGGGACTAGTGGAAGGCTCAGAGGAACACCTGAGCAAGGAGACAACTGAATTTTGTCACAGGCCCTTATTTGGCCAATTTATTGAAAAGTCTGTCATGCAGCAGGTTCTGCAACACTTAAGAGAAATCTCTGGAATGCTCATCTTGTAGACAGAATAAAAAATAAATAAAAAATAGAACAGAATATTATGGATGGATGATTTTACATTTTAGATGTTATGCCAGCTGGGGATTAAAACTTAACCTAAACATCTTAAAATGCCTGCATGTGTATTCAACTTGATACACTATTTTACAATAAAAAAAATGAATGGCAATGGGCGGCGTACATCTCCGTACACGTACTATACAGTAGCTTGAATTTTTATGTGACTTCTCTACAAAATTGTGTGGCTTATAGACAGAACAAGGAATGACTGCAGTTTAAAACCCTCATCCGTCCCTCGGGTCATTTTGACCTGAAACTCATTTTTAAAGATTTTTTTAAAATAGAGCGTTGATCGTTATGGTATGAGACTTTGTCACACTTAAACCGGGAATACACGAAAAAAAAAACTATTTGAGCGAATTCGAGCAGTTCAAGTGGGTGTTATATAAAAAGTATCAAAAGTGTCCCTCGCAGGTCCCGCCACTGGAAAAGCATGGAATTTACGGGAAAAAAATGCTGGATTTTTTAAATTTCATTTTGTCAGACTTGAAGCATAGAGCACACACAAAAATTAGTCGATTCGAGGATTCTATGTGGGTGTAAATTCTCTTTCCTTCTTTAGGAGGTGCTGGAGCTGGCTTTCTCTGTCCTCTATGAATCTGACGAGTATCTAAACTTCATTGCCCCTGACAAGCATGAGGTGAGCAAATGCCAACCGCTAGCTACAAAGTTGTAGCTGTTGTCCCTCTTTGGTGTGATTTGGACTTTGTGCATGCTGTGGTTTAATGTCATGTTTTCTGGACAATTTTCAGTACTGCGTGTGGACAGATGGGCTGAATGCACTGCTGGGGAAGGAGATGACCAGTGAGTTCACTCGCTCAGACATGGACACTCTTCTCAACATGGAGATGAAGCTCCGCCTCTTGGACCTGGAGAACATCCAAATCCCTGAAGTTCCTCCCCCAATCCCCAAAGAGCCAAGCAATTATGACTTTGTTTATGACTGCAACTAATTCCCTTTCACTGGACTGACTGATTTTTCCTAAATGCATACTGGAAGAAGGACTTTTACAAAAAGTTAAAGAAAAGAAAAAACGGAAATTTCTTTCATGCTAAAACTTGGCTCTCTAGTGCGCCTCATCACAATGGATTTGCTGAACTTAATGGACTTGGCTTGCACGGCCTATGAACCATCTGGTCTGGTTGAAGAACCACCACAAACTGGTCCTCAGGTCCTAAACCATTCTAGTCCTGTCGCAGTCATTTCCAGACATCTCTTCGAACGGTTACATTCCTTAAACAGCCCACCTGCTCTGGCTTAAAAATGGTTGTGTCAAGAGTTTTTGTCCCATCATAATTTCTGTCTGTTCAGAGTGGGATGCTCCCTGTAGAGTGTGCAAAATGTCTAGGGGATTGTGGCATGTAGCACTCACTGTAGGATGTTTCTCACTCCAACAAGCGGCAGCTATATTGCTAGCAAAGTCCCAAGTTTGTTCTTAATGATTTCTCCCAAGTATCCCATTCATGCCTCTTATACTTGTAGACTGTTAAATTAAATAGGCAGCTTCATGCAAGAGGTTGCCTCTTTTGTCTTAAACCATACCTGCTTTGTGCACACATTATCATTGTCTGACTGTAACGCAGGCATGTAGATATAGCTCTTTCCTTCACTTGACATCAACTAGACTCATGGCAGACTGCTGTAACATTCCAGAGCAATATTGAGCTTCTGTTTTTGTAAGCTGGTATAAACTTTCGTGATATTCGTGATTGCTGCCAAGTAGTCAGTATTATACATTGAGTGTTTAAGGAATTTTATTTTCAGGGCCGTCAAATTTAATTTGAACTTTCATGATTAATTTAATTTAAGATTGTGGGTATTATGATTTTTTTTTACCCCTCATGTTTGTTATAGTTTAAGAACGCAACATCCTGCTGTTTGCATTAAAGATGGATTCCAATTCAGTTTTTAGTTTCAGCATTTCTTTATCATGTCATCTTTACATTACCTAATAATCTTTTGGTGTCCAGTCCTGCTCCAAAACACCTGCCTGGAAGTTTCTACTTATCTTGAAGACCTTGATTAGCTGGTTTAAGTATGTTTGGAGCTAAACTCTGCTGGAAGCTCTTTCATCAACATTTGACTGAAAAAACAAAACAAAAAAAACAACTTTGCTTTTTTTTTTAAAGCTTTTTTTAATTAGTACTTGTACTAATCTGTACAATGTCTGAAACATTATAATTACGAGCACTCCCTGTGATGAATCGCTTGTTGAATTCCTCAATTGTAAGTTGCTTTGGATAAAAGCGTCTGCTAAATGAATAAATGTAAATGTAAATGGAAGGTTGCCCTCAAGGAACAGGACTGGACACTCTTCATTTTTATATTCTATGTATTTCCTTGTATTGTATATTCTTCCATAAAATATTCTGTATGAGTTTGTGGGAACCACCTTCATTGAGTGGTGATATCCAGAAGATGTGTATACCCTATTTCTTCTATTACACAATTAAGAAAGCGGATTGCTACCCACAAACAAAAACACTGGCCATCACAGCTTTCTGCATTAAATGATTGACTCTGAGCTGACTCGGGGCGTCCCAGAGTGTTCTTTACAGCTCTGTGTAGTAATAACAGGGCCAGGATGACAAAGGGACTAGTGGAAGGCTCAGAGGAACACCTGAGCAAGGAGACAACTGAATTTTGTCACAGGCCCTTATTTGGCCAATTTATTGAAAAGTCTGTCATGCAGCAGGTTCTGCAACACTTAAGAGAAATCTCTGGAATGCTCATCTTGTAGACAGAATAAAAAATAAATAAAAAATAGAACAGAATATTATGGATGGATGATTTTACATTTTAGATGTTATGCCAGCTGGGGATTAAAACTTAACCTAAACATCTTAAAATGCCTGCATGTGTATTCAACTTGATACACTATTTTACAATAAAAAAAATGAATGGCAATGGGCGGCGTACATCTCCGTACACGTACTATACAGTAGCTTGAATTTTTATGTGACTTCTCTACAAAATTGTGTGGCTTATAGACAGAACAAGGAATGACTGCAGTTTAAAACCCTCATCCGTCCCTCGGGTCATTTTGACCTGAAACTCATTTTTAAAGATTTTTTTAAAATAGAGCGTTGATCGTTATGGTATGAGACTTTGTCACACTTAAACCGGGAATACACGAAAAAAAAAACTATTTGAGCGAATTCGAGCAGTTCAAGTGGGTGTTATATAAAAAGTATCAAAAGTGTCCCTCGCAGGTCCCGCCACTGGAAAAGCATGGAATTTACGGGAAAAAAATGCTGGATTTTTTAAATTTCATTTTGTCAGACTTGAAGCATAGAGCACACACAAAAATTAGTCGATTCGAGGATTCTATGTGGGTGTAATAAAAAAAAAATAACAAAAGTGTCCCTCGTGGGTCATTTTGACCCGGCCATAGGAATTAATGGAATGTCCGAGAAAAAAAAAAAAGCAAGCATTTTTTATTTGATTTTTTTGACTATACAAAATGTGACACAATCCAGAAAAGATGCATACCCAAACAAAGGGCTGAGACTGCAGAATGCCCCCAATGCACAAAAAAACCTCACATACCCCCCCACACAAACACACACACTCCCATTGAAACATATTATAGCATGTATGATGTTTCTGCTGGGAAATGACTGTCAATTTTATTTTTTATTTTTTTTGACTTAGTTAAATTTGAGTGATGGGGTAGAGACCAATGAGACCAATATCAATGTTATATCATATTTATATTTTTAAATGTGTCTTTTATATTGATTACATATTCATGAAACTGTATGAATATGCGAAACGTGTTTGGATTAAAAATTCAGTATCAATTTCCCCATTTTTTTTTCTTTTAACAAAATACAGTTTTTTTTTTTTTTAATGTTTCGATATATATCTGAAAGCTTAATGAAGCCTCAAGTTGGTGTAGTTTTACAAAATTCACTTGTTTGGCTCATTTAAGAATCTCCATAGGATTCTATGGGCCCCTCTAGTGGCTGTAATCATAAATGCAATTTTATGTCATTTTTCCCAACCAGATGGCACCAGAGACACTCAGTGACCTAGGTCCTGATGCATCATCACATTTAACGTATAAATATGCAGAAATTGTTTTCTTTGGGGTTTTTTTTTTTGGCGAAAAAAATTATAAAAATATGCACATTTTTATAAAAATATTCATATGTGAACAATAAAAATCCCCCCAAAATAATAAAAAACCTACATTAAAAAAATCTGAATATATATATAAAAATGGACCAATATAAGCTTTCTGTTCCAAAAAAAAAAGCAGCATAATTTTTGGCCTTCGGGTCATTTTGACCCACAAGGGACACTTTTGTTATAGGTTCGGGAGGGACGGATTTAAGTGAATAAGGACTGATTCAGTTCACTGTGACTTTTACAATTGCGTCTAAATGAATGGCTCAATGACTTTCTTAAAAAAAAAAAAAGGTGTTAAGAATAGAGCTTCCAAAAATGAAAATTCCGTTATTTACTCACCGTGTCTTTTCACTGAGTCAGTTGATCTGAAACCATTACCTGAGGAATGAATTAGTCTAATCCGTTTCTGGAGTTCAATTCACTATCAAAAAAGTTAATAGCTTACATTAAGCTAATGTATTACTTGTGAAAGCTAATATAGCACACTAATTTTGAGGATTAACGTCTTCAATAACCATCCACTGTCATCTAAAAAAAAAAAACATTGTTTAAAAATATCTTATTTTGCATTCCTTATAGGAACAATGAGTGATGACAGAATTTACATTAATTGGTGAAACAGTCGTTTAATAGCATGTAAATAAGATTGTTTCCCTTATTTTATAAACCTAAGACATCTATTTCCTTAAGTGAATATTCTTCACAATCATGTTTTGCACACTATCTCCCTTCAGACAGTACATTTGTTTCGAAGCCTGTGTTAAAATTCAGAGGTCAGGTAACTGCTGAGGGCAGAAAAATAGGCCCACAACCCTCCTGACACAAAAGGCAGATTTTGGCAGTTTGCTTCAAGCATTTTAAGGAAAGATCAAGATTAACTGTGAGGAAAAACAGGTGGTCTGCTGAGGAGGAATAGTTAGCTTTCCTAATTTTTTGGATAATCCACAAGGCATCTGAATTGTTTATCCTTTATGTTAATGCTGTACTTGGAACAAGAATTAAAATCACAACTTATTAATATAGATTTATACACATACTATCCTGATTATAATATAGGCTGGATCTTCAAACTGAAGGGATGCGTCCTGCTGACGCATTCTCTCATTTTAGTCCACAGCTCTCTTACGGTGCCAGTACTGTGACTTATTTTATTCTAGTCCCATGATGTCACTTGTTTTCTTTCTGTTTTGGCGCAAGCCCATACAATACTAACAGCAGGGGCCAGAACAAAGGCTGGCTATATTTAACTCCGCAGAAACTGCTGCATCAGGCCGTATATGTGTAGGCCGTGGTGTGTCTTGCGGCAACTCTGAATTCAGCTCAACGATGTGTGAGAAGGAAATCCAGCACACATGAGAACAAATCTGAGAATGTGCTGGAAATATTCTAAATATTCAAAGGTGCAGAGACAGCTGTAGCTCCAAGGCATGTGCTCAGGGGAAGTGAAGACTATGAAAAAAATTGAAAAATCAATTTAGAAGAACTCAGATCCTGGGGGTCTGCAGATGTCAGTTATCCACAGAGTAAGCCGGAGGCCGTTATGGCTGATGAAATAGAAGATTCTTCTCTTCTACAAAGAGAAGAACACTGAGGTCTTTGAATACAGATTGAGAAGTATCCATGGAGGACTTTTCAACACGCCATTAGGCTCATTGATAGTAGGAATACACTGCCACCTACAGATTATGGTAAGAATCACTTCATGAGGATGCTAAAGAAACAGCAACAACACTAAATAAACATAAACATAATAAAAAAAGGCTAATTAATTATAAACTATCTACTGGTATTTACTTTTAGATATACATTATTTCCAGTTATATTGTGTCATGTGTTTGTGCAATGTATCATAGGCACTGGAGAAATTAAACGGGCATCATAATTCAAAGAAGAATTGTCATTTATTAAAAATTTAATTACATATTTAATGTATATATATATATATATATATATATATATATATATATATACACACACACTTAATTTCTTTACATTATATTGCCTACAGCAGCTAAGCAAATACGTCACTTGTTAAACTTCATAATTATATTTAAATGATTTGTTCAGCTATACTGAATTCAAGTCTTATCAAGTCAAGTTCTTGATACGTCCCTCTACTTGACATCAAAATATTGTAAGTATGCATTTGCTCTTAAGGCAAAGAAAAGTAAAAAAAAAAGACCAAAATGTGTAATACAAACCTAAATCGATCATATCACACACAATCTCAGAAAAAAAAAAAAAAAAAAATCTAGATAGATAAAATGATGGATGAATGGGTGGATAGATGGATGGGATTACTAGAGGTATATAGCAATGGATGGATGAAAGGAAGGGAAAATTGGAGGCATATATCCATGGATGGTTGGGTGGGTGGATGGTTGGACGGATGGGTGTATGCATGGATGGATGGGTGGGAGTACACATGTATGGATGGACAGATGAGAAAACTAGAGGGATTGATAAATTAGAAGAACATTGCAATGGATGGGAAAACTGGATTAATGGATGGATGGAAGATAGCAATGGGAAATCTGTATATAACAGCAGACGGATGGAAAAGCTGGATGTATACTAGTTGTATATACTGTAACAGTGGGTGGATGGAAAGAATAGACAGATGTAACAATGGATAGATAGGAAACTTGATATATAAAAAGGGATGGATGGATGAGAAAGGTAACTGACCGTGTTTCTGCGGTAACTGTTCTTAACAGTGTTGACTTCTGCTCGGAGGAGTTCTGACTGCTCATGGTTCAGTTCCTGAAAGCCGTCCTGCAGACAGGACATAAAAACTGGGACATGACAGAAGTTTGGATCCCTCACTGATGCCCCTGTCACATCAGGGGCGGTAGAATTGGGTCCAGACAGGCACTGAGAATTCTGGGAGCAGAGCAAACAGAACGTGACAGTCTCATAAGCAGCTCAAAAAGTGCTAAATCATCTAATAAATTACATTAAGACGACATCTGAAATAGTATAGCATTGATTTATACATAATTGTAAATAATAATCCATTATAAGTCCATTTGGAAATTTAATGTCCCACCAATTCAGACAGAGACTGGTTGTCCAGTTCAGACTCAAAGGAGCTTCCAAAGTAAAGGCGCCAGATGTTTTGGCGTGGGTCGTCAGGTGGGAGTTCACTGGGGTCCAGCAGAACCATAGAGTGCTCCAGCCCTGCGTCCCCCTCCCCAGCCGAGTCATCTGACCCACTGCTGTGGTTCAGGAAGATCAGGGAGGAGAGGCTGACATCACTGTCTGACCCTGAGCCCAGATCCTATAAAACACAGAGACAGTCTGCTTCACATATAAGCTGAACATTTGTCACTGATGTACGGACTAAGCTGAAAATTCAGCTCTGCCATCACAGAAGTAAATTACATTTTAAAATATATTCAAATAGAAAACAGTTATTTTAAATTGTAACAAAATTTCACAATATTACTGTTTTATTGTATTTTTGATCAAATAAATGCAGCCTTAGTAAGAATAAGAGACTTCTCTCAAAACCATTAAAGAATCTTAACCAACCCAAACTTTTGAACATTGGCCGCCGGTCTTTAGACAAGTGCATCAGCCCCTGAAAAATCCATATAGGTTAACTACTAATCATGGGGTTAGGGTTTTATCTGTATGTGTGCATGTTTGAGTTTGTGTGTAACACACATGCAGAAAGTTTGGCCCCAGGCTGCTGTGGATCGCCTCTAGCTGAGCGTTATAGAGAAGGGCCTTTAGGTCAGCTCCAGTGAACAGCTCTGTCGCCACAGCAATCTGCTCCAAGTCCACATCTGCAGCCAGTGGCACGGAATGAGTCAAAGCCTTCAGGATCTCCAGCCGAGCCTCCTGAAGGACAGATATAAATCAGTAAATTGATATTGTAGATCTTGTAGGTATAAAGAGGTTATACTGATGTATGCTAGACACCATGCTGACCCGATCAGGAGGAGGGCAGTAGAGAGACTTGTCCAGTCGCCCGGGTCTCAAAAGAGCAGGATCAATGAGGTCAGGACGACTGGTGGCAGCCAACACATACACCCCTAAAAATAAGAAACTATGTATTGACTACAGAGATCTCACATATACACTCCAGATATTCACAACATTGTACAACAATTCACACAATTGTCTTTGCTCTACAGTCTCAGTCTGATGTTTTTAAGCAAGTTTTTTTTTTTCAATTTGGGATTAGACGACAGCAATATAAATTAACAATGCAATATTTTAAAGAAAAGTACACTCCAGATATTTCACAACATTGTACAACAATTCACACAATTGTCTTTGCTCTACAGTCTCAGTCTGATGTTTTTAAGCAAGTTTTTTTTTTTCAATTTGGGATTAGACGACAGCAATATAAATTAACAACTTTAAGTTAATCTATCTTCTGATCTGATACAGATAGTGATGTTTCTATAAGCAATAACCACAGCAACAAACTATGAAACTTCTCAAAATTGTTGTTGACTACATGCTAACATTAACTATTTGGGTAGCTGACATACAATTTCAAGCAGTTTCAACAGTGTCCAGTGTCCATTTTTAACTGTACTATAATTATACAGTTTTTGTAATACTACTTTTTATTACTACCTTATACATACACTACCGTTCAAAAGTTTGGGGTCAGTACATTTTTTAAAAAATATGTAAATTTTTTTCATTCTGCTATACAGCAACAAACTATGAAACTTCTCAAAATTGTTGTTGACTACATGCTAACATGAACTATTTGGGTAGCTGACATACAATTTCAAGCAGTTTCAACAGTGTCCAGTGTCCATTTTTAACTGTACTATAATTATACAGTTTTTGTAATACTACTTTTTATTACTACCTTATACATACACTACTGTTCAAAAGTTTGGGGTCAGTACATTTTTTAAAAAATATGTAAATTTTTTTCATTCTGCAAAGGAGCGTTAAATTGATCAAAAGTGTCAGAAATCTTTTGTAACATTACAAAAAGTCCTTCGTATTTAAAAAAAAATGCTGTTCTTTTGAATGATTCATCAACAAGTCCTGAAAAAACTACCATAATTTTCACACAAATAATAAGCAGCTAAATATGTGACACTGAAGACTGGAGTAATGGCTGCTGAAAAAAAAAGTCTGGAATAAATTACATTTTAAAATATATTAAAATAGAAAAGTTATTTAAAAATGTAATAATATTTAACAATCTAACTGTTTTACTGTATTTTTTTAATCAAATAAATGCAGCATTGGTGAGCGTAAGACACTAACATTACATAAACCTCAACTTAGAATCGGCTGTTGAATGGAAAAAAAAAAAAGTCCATGGATGTCAACCACCCACGAGCACACAGATCAACAAACTGAGACCATGAAGCAGGTCGAAACGGAAGAACCTCTAGCTGTTGCTGTAAAGCCTAGGTGAGCATTTGATCTTCAGCTCTGATGTACCTGTCAGCCCTTCCACTCCATCCAGCTGAGTAAGTAGCTGATTAACCACACGGTCAGTGACCCCTGTGTTGTCATGACCCCTTCGAGGGGCCAGAGAGTCAAACTCATCAAAGAACAGTATGCAAGGTTTAGCTTGTTGAGCCCTGCAGCAACACATACACACATTCGGTAATGACTCTAGTGAATTGCTAGTATATTTCATACAGAAGAGACTGTGCATTTGGACACACCTCTGAAACACATCTCTAACCGCCTGCTCACTTGCACCAATATACTTGCTGAGGAGTTCGGGACCCTGAAGAAACAAAATATATATCAAAATATATTAATATAATAAATACAGTTTTATACATTCATAAAATGCAAATTCCTTACCTTGATGCTGATGAAGTTCATGCCGCTCTCTTTGGCTACAGCTCCAGCCAGTAGCGTCTTGCCTGTGCCAGGAGCTCCATAGAGCAGCACACCAGAGCACTGACGCATGGGCAGACTGGAGAAGAGTAGCGGGTACTGGACACAGCATGACACCACACATGAACAGGGATATACAACAGAGTTCACAGTTTTTGACCAATGAATTTCCATGTCTTTCTCAGTTATGATTACTGGTATCTGTAGCAGAAATTATTTTAAAGAGACAACTGAACTAATCTTCTGAATAAAAAAAAAAAAAAAAAAATCTATGACTTCTTAAGATTTTTTATTTTTTACTAACGCACTAAAAATAAAGTCAGTTCAGTTAGACTCTACCCTTTTATACCGATTTGTGACGAGTCTAGACATACTGTAGAGCCCACTCTTCTTGCATATATGCTGGATTTTTTTAGTATTTTTCTTTAGTATTCCACTGAAATGGACATATTGTGCACAGTAGCAGCTGTACCTTAGCTGGCAGCAGTATGATGTCCATCAAGAGCTGACGTGCCTGATGAAGTCCCCCGATATGCTCCATGCCGGCCCCGGTGGGAGCCTGCAGCTGAGCCCCCCAGAGGGAGGGTGGGGTGAAGCCCTGTAGGGCTTGTCTGAAGTCCTTATAGTTTAAATCTGTGAAAGCAGAAAGCGTAGATTTCAGCAAAACAGCTGAATCATAGAAAGATATAACTAGATTAAGCACTCGCCTTCAGAGCTGCCATTGTTCCTGCTGTGTAGAGTGTTGGCATGGATGGCTCTCTCGAGCAGCAGGTTCAGGTCTTGTGGCATGAATCCTTCTGTTTCTCTGGCAACACTGTCTAGGTCAAGAGTAGTTTGAAAGTCCTGGAAGTTCTTTTTGGCTATTAAAGTCCTTAGAATCTCAACTCTTTGAGTCTATAAAGAGAAACCATCATATTACAGTCACTATTTTCTGTGGGGAAATAAAACACCAAGCAAGAATAAAACTTGTCTGGTATAGCCAGTCTTTTGACTGTAAGCATAAAGTCTGGTCCACACTGCAACTTATTCTGGCAAGGATTCATTAACAGAAACATCACAAATGAAGCAAATCCATAAGCAAAACCAGTGACTTGCTCTTTTAAAAAAGTGGCCATTGTACCTGGGAATGCAAGTCGAAATTTCTTGCAGTAGGACTGCATGATTTATTGTAATAAAACAGAAATCGTGACATGGCTTAGAACGAAAAGAAATTAAGACAGTCATTAATATTAGTATTGTAATTTTAAAGTTTAAATTGATTGCTATTATTATTATATTTTAGTCTTAAATATTTTTTTTAACTTTGAGTGAAATACTACAGTAGCAATATTTATTATTTTTTAGGAATAATAATAATAATTTTGATTGTTATAAATATTGAATTTAATTGCTATTATTATTATTATTATTATTATTGAATTTTATTATCAGCATAATAATTCTATAGCTCTATTGATACATAATCCATAATAATTTTAAAACCCATTGATATATATAATACCCAAATCATGCAGCCCTAGATTGCAGTTTCATAAACTCACCTGATCTGGTGTTTGGATCTTGCAGAAACTTTGGAAGAAGTGTGAACCCTGCACCACAGTCAGAGTCTGATGAAGGGCATGTTCACTCTGTGCTGTGACCATCAGAGCTATGAGGCTGGAGCGCACCACCATCTCATCCACCAAATCCCTCAGACCTGAGGAGAACATGCAGAGCGGAGATGTCCATCGGATGGTTCCTCACAGAGATACATGTAGAGCCAGGTATGTCTCTGAAGATTTCTTACTCTGTGCGATGTGTTGCCGCAGTACTGCCTCTGGCCCATGCTCATGCTCAGGTGAGGTTGCGGCACCAGTCACATGATCCAGGTCATCCAGCAGGACCACTGAGGGCTGTCTCCAGATCGCCTGCTCAAAAACCTCTTCCAGCCTCTGTCTGATTTTGTCTGCTCTCTTACCTAGGAATTTCATTTATAACATCAAGAAATTTGACGGAAATAAAAGACAAAAATATTGCATGCTAAGTTGGAATGCACAGCAAAACTGCTCAAGCTAATTTTCTTGCCTACCTTTCAGTGTCTTGCAGTCCACAACTTGAACGTGGGCATCCAGCTCTTCACTGGCCTTTCGACACAGTGCTCTGGAGAGAGAAGATTTTCCACTGCCCTGTGGAGAAAAGCAGGAAACGTATTACAGACACCTTTGTACGGCATCTATTTATTCATTCATTATTTTCACAATATTTGCTTGTTATTGTTTAAATTAATTTACACTGTAAAGTAATCAAGTGCTTGGGAACTTTTCCATTCCATTCAACTCACATTTCAAACGTTCTACTTGAAACGGCACTTGATGTCAAACAAACAACTTGTGAAAAAATATTTACCCTGACTTCTGATGCAGATGTACACTACTGTTCAAACATTTGGGGCCAGTAAGATTAAAAAAAAAATTAATACTTTTATTAAGCAAAGACACATTCAATTTATTAAATGTGACTGTAAAGATAGAAAATTCAGCTTTACCATCACAGGAATAAATTGCATTTTAAAGTATATTAAAATAGGAAACAATTATTTAAAATTGTAATATCATTTTACAATGTTAATGCATATTTTACTGTATTGATGATCCAATAAATGCAGTCTTGGTGAGCATCACAGGCCTTCTTTCAAAAACACAAACCACAAAATTTCAAACAGCAGTGTATGAAGTCAAGCAAACATGGCAGCATGTGTGGACACACAGTTATTTTGCTTAATCACTTTTAAACAAGTTAAATACATCAATGAGTCCAATTCCCTACATGAAATGACAATAAAAGCTCCTTAGAAAATATTTACAGAGACAGATCTATACTGTATGATCTTGAATAATGTTCCTTGTTGATAATCAAACACCTGAAAAACAATCGCTTGCATTGCCTTAATGCATAAGGAGATATATCAAGCAGAAGTATCCCCCATCTGACTTTGAAAAGACTGTAGCATATGTGTCTGAAGGTTACCTTTGCACCTGTGATGAGCAGAGCTCCACCCCTCAGTCCCCGTCCTGTGGAGACCAGTTCCCGCGAGAGAGGACCTCCCATTAGAGCGTGAGAGATGTGCTCAAAAGCAGACCTGCTGATGTCCTCTACCCCACTGAGCAAACAGATTCAATCACAAACAACAAAGAACGGCTACACCGACTCATCAGAAAGTGAATCTTGTTTTCTGCTAAGGATATAAAAAAATACATTGATGTTTCTCAGTTTTAAAAAAGAATACAAGCATACCCAAGAGAGCTGAGGGAGGGAAAGCCAAGATGTGGATCTTTATTAACATTATCAGAGCCGCTGTGGTCAGAATCATGTGGCTCTCTGACAATCTAAACAGAGATTGGTTTAAGGCAGGAGCAGAAAAATTAATTTGTAAAAACAACATTTGACTTTATACCTGCACATTTGTTTTCTTTAGTAAACTTGTTGATAGAAAGAACATTTCATCCTCTTGCTGTTGCTCTGGTTTCAGCACAGTCAAGACAAACTCTTCTTTTCCTGAGAAGAGAGAAACCCAGTTTAGTCTGTAATAATAGTAATATGATTGAAAACATAAATTCTGATGGTTCTTCCTCACACCTTCAGCACAGGGTAAGAGAATGACGTTAGTGCGGCCTGTCAGACAGGTCAAAGGCTGATGGCTCCGAGCATGTAACCAGTTGAGGAACGCAGTTTGAATATCTTCTTCTTTTTCATTCACTGTCTGCAAACAGAAAGGAAATAAGTTTACAATACAATATTTTCATTATCTGACAACATAAAGCATCAAGTCTGAAAGAAAAACTTACCAACGGTTGTAATGGTTGCACCATGACTGCTTCTGCAACTCTTGGCTTTGATTTCAAAGGCTGAATCCTCACAGCTGATCGAGGGTCTATCCTCAAACGCCTCTGCAGCACCTTTGGGATCTGCAACAACAAAAAAAATTTAACTATATTTTTATTTTTACTAGGGATGCACAATATATCTGCACTAATTCGGTTATCAGCCTATTTAAAAAAAAAAAAAAATCATTTATTTGTACTAATTGATATATATTTATATTTAGAATAAATGCTGTTCTTTTTAACATTTTATTAATCAAAGAATCCTGAAAAAAGTATCGCAGTTTCCAAAAAAATATTTGGCAGCACAACTGTTGCCAACATTGATAATTCTAATAATAAATCACCATATTATAATGATTTCTTAAGGATCATGTGACACTTTAGACTGGAGTAATGGCTGATGGAAATTCAGCTTTGCATCACAGAAATAAATGATATTTTAAAGTATGTGCTAAAGATTACATTTAACACTGTCATTAAATTAATAAGTTAAGAAAAAGTTAAATAATGGTAATCTAAATGTAAAAATTATCTGACTATTGATTATGGAGTTTCTATTTCTAAATGTTTAACATTTTTAAATATTTTAACAGGGATTTGCCAGACGGTTGCTAAGGTGTTTTTATCACATTGTTATACAAGTACTATGGTGTTCTGGTTGATTGTTAGGTGGTCTCTTACTGGCCAAAGTGAAAAGATCCCATCCCTAGAAATTATGGTGATAAAGAATATTTCTATGAAACATTATATCTGAACTTGAATGGAACAACTTACCCAAACTCTCCCAGAGTAAATTTCTTCACATTTATTGAATTTCTGGTCCTCCTGCAGCCTTTTTATATTGTGACAAAGCATCCTGACCACAACAGCGTTCTCCTTATGTTCCTCTGTGTCGTTCCTTTTGTGAAGTCCATCTCTGATTTTCTTCTTCTCCATGACCTGCTTGACTTTCTCCCTGAGTTCTTTAGGAGAAAGGATTTTTGAAAGCCTGCCGTATGTTAGTGCAGACTGCCCTGGATTCCAGTTCTCTTGCTCTTGCAGATTCCATGGCAGTATATGGACATCTCCATGACATGAGCCTAGATGGCTGACAGACCTAGGAGGGGTTCCAATGGTCCGGAGGATACAGTCTTTCAGGATGGTGGGGATTGTGGGAACCGCAAGATTCTCTTTTGCAGGCTCAAATCCTCTTGTAAACAGGTATCTAACCAGGCTTTTCAGATCAGCTATCCCTCCCCAATGGCCTTCATTCTGACTCTCCAGATGATCACTGATGGGATCCTGATGGACGACTGAGCTGGAGGAAGATGTGACATCAATGTTCTGGTATTGTAGATGTTGGCTTGGCTCTTCTGATCGAGGTTGGAGCAGTTGATCACCTCCTGGATGTAGTTTTGGGGAGACAACAAGCTCAGTGAACTGCTCCAGTCGGCCGAATGGAACAGATGGAGAGAGGGATGCTAGAAAAAATACAATCATTAGTGTAAAAAGATCAGTTCATACCCAACAACTCCAATGTGACATGCCTATAAAATAGGGCTGACTGACCTATCCTGATATAGATGACAGTGTGCTGGTCCACCCACACAGGAAAAACACCCTCACTGAAGACCACTCGGATCTGATCCAAGAGTCGCTGCTCCAGAGCCATGCTGTGCAGCTCCTGGAACAAGGTTCAATCAGATTTTAGACCGAAACGACATTCACAACCCATTTTAATTCTGTAATCTGACATAATTTTACAAGTAAAACAGGACATTTAACAAGAGAAAATGTTCGACAGGATACAGCATAGAATTGATTAGATCATGAAAAGTGTGAGTTTCATACAAGACATTAATGCAAGGTGGCAGTGAATCATGAAGGAGTCATGCACAGATGAATCATGCAAGACCAGAAATGTGTAGATTTCTAGTTACTGTATATGCATTTTAATGGACATATATCACTAAATATCAGGTAAACATCTCCTAGAGAATTAAAAAAGAGATAAATTAAGCCATTGTGAACTCACCAAGATCTCCCAGTCATCTGGAGATAGAGGCTCTACGAACACCTGCTGCACTGACTGCACCTGATGACATGGCCGCAGATACCCCTACAACACATCACAACCTTGTTACATGCATCTGCATCAGTTTAATGCCTGATTTGTTTTATTTCAAATCAATTTAAGTCATCTTAAGCCCCCCGTTTGAGAACCACTGATCGACATTCACGCTCCATCAAATCACTTGTGGCATATTAAAGCGATAGTTCACCCAAAAAAGAAAATTATAGCACCACTTGCTCACCCTCATGTCATTTCAAACCTATATGACCTTCTTTCTTCTTTGGAACATGAGAGAAGATATTTTGAAGAATGATGGTAACCAGACAGTTTCAGTTCCCATTGACTTCCATTTTTTTGTCCATACTGTTAATTGTTTGGTTACCAACATTCCTCAGAATCTCTTCTTTCATGTTCTGCACAAGAAAGAAATGCAAACATATTTGGATTGACATGAGAGTGAGGAAATGTTTTTAGGGTGGACTAACTGTTATCCCTTTAAACAGTGACAAACCTGTTCTCCCTCCTTGAGCCCAAGTTTCTCTCCCAGTTGTCTGCAGATCTCAACTCTGCCCTCTGGACCTGAAGACCCGGTCCTGATCCAGCTGAGGAACACGGGTGCAGAAACACCCCATGACAGCTCCAGGATCTGGTTCTGACATCACATTAGTGTTACATGACTCTAAACTATGATGGCACTTAGAGAAGCACAGTACAGTGGTAGACTAGTAACTGGCATGCATATATTATAAAGCAGCTAGCTGGATACAAACCTCTTGAAGACAGAGATGAGTGGCGAAGTTTGATGACAGCTGAAGAAAGCAGTTTTTGGAGTTATTGAAGACTAGCGTGACAGGTTGAATCCCCTGGCTTCCCAACATTTCCTGCGAGACTGCAGAAACCTCGCTTCTACTACAAATGATCCCTTATTTAAATGAATCTGTGATAAAGCCAGTATGCTAAAACTGTCAACATGAATTGAACGTCAGACATTATAATCGCATGGAGTGTGTCGATCAGTCGTAAGCGCTGAAAGCGAACGAACATTTTCGATTAGCTCCGTCTTACAGTGTTGCCAGATTTCACTTGGAAAACAAGCACACATAATGATTAAATACGCCCCAAAATAAAGCGACCAACCGCACCAAAATGTGTGACCCCGTTTTTTATATGTTATGTATTGTTTATTACGCATCACTGAACCTGGAGGAGCTTGTAAAGACTAAAAAGATGACTAATGACATTATATCGAGTTAAGCTCGAACCGCTGGTGGAGACATAACTGCTATTAGTTGTTAATTGTATCGTTCTAGGAGACCAAACACTAGCAAGCTCAAATATACGATTGTCTCCTGGAAATGAGCCCCCCAAAAAACGCGACCCACGACTATATACTTTTATAAGTTATTAAGAATAAAGAATCGCCAGTTACTTATAATAGGCGGTCATGGCAACACTTTTGCCACTTGTCAACGGTTTCAAAATAATTCGGGGCACAAATAAGAAACTGATTTGAAGGCGCTTTTGTAAATTAGTGGTTTAAATTAGTGGAATTATTTATTATGCCATTTTAAACCATTATATTACCAAAATACCAAGAGGAAAACAGTTCGAGTATCTACGGCTTTTATTTTGAAATGTTGTATTCCCGGATGTGTTTCCATTGAATCCCTGCGCTTGGCATGCAGATCGAGCAGTACGCCTTTGAAGCGTCTAAGCTGCCGCAAATCACAGAAGAAGAAGAAAGAAGAAGAAGAAGAAGACGACTTGCAGATCAATGGAACTGAGAATCAACTGATTTCTGTGAGCTGAAACCGCAATTCAGTCCTTGTCGAGCAATAACGCAAACTGATGGAAATGAGTAATATATTTATGGTTTAGCTCCATTTTATTGCTCTGAATGTTTCTTTAATTTTGACATGGAGGAAGTGGAGACAGCAGAGGAGCTGTTAGCTAAACAGCATCGCAATGAAAAGAAAGACTTGCAAGGTAAGACACTATTACTATCTTTAAATAGAAATAAAGCATTTATTAGACTAAGATTTTATAAACGAAACAAAATATGTGTACAGTGCATACTAAATAAGTCTTCTTGGTGTCATAGCAAAAATACAAAGTATGAAAAATGCTGTTCCCAAAAATGACAAGAAGAGGAGGAAACAGCTGACTGAAGACATCCCAAACTAGAGTTAGAACTCACTCAAAAACATCGAAAATGAGCTCGAACAACTTCAGAACTCTTCCTTGGTAAGTGAAATTATTTTGTTGTTAGATGTTTAAACACCCTACCTAGAAACTCACGTTAGATACATATGAGTGCAGTTCACTTCTACTCATATCATGGATTGTTCCAAGGTGCAGGAGGTTTCAAATGCAGTGGATTTCCTGAGTTTGGGAAATAGTGATGGGAAAAATAACGATTTAAGCAAGCAAACTCGGACATCTAAAGCCCAGAAGAGACGGGTAAGAACTTTTTCATGTTGGGTGGCTGTAGTTTAAAGGATACTGAAAATTCTTGGTGTTTTAAGGACAAAAAGGCTGCTTTTGAGAAGGCGCTGGAGAGCCAGATTGCTGAGGTGGAAGTGGAGAATCTCACTGGCTCCCGTCATCAGGAGGGTCTGAAGCTGAGACAGAAGCTGATGGAGAGGCACCTGCAGATCAGAGAGATCTCCTCTGATGGTCACTGCATGTACCGCGCCGTGGAGGATCAGCTGACGGAGCGAGGCGCCACTCTCAGCCTTAAAGAGCTTCGGGCTCAAACAGCTCAGTACATGAGGAGCCATGCAGATGACTTCCTTCCGTTCCTCACTGACCCCAATTCAGGAGACATGTACACTGCTGGTGAATGCCATACTGGCTATCATACACTTCAGAATATGATCGAAAATACAGTGTACACAGTTAAAACGGAAATATTATTTCAATTTCAAATAACTGATTTTTATATTAATATTTTAAAATGTAATTTATTCCTGTAAAGGCAAAGCGGAATTTTCAGCACCCATTATTTTTGAATGGATATGCGCAGAAGTATGTCAAATTCTAAATGCTTGTTGTTACATGATATGAATGGATTTTGTTGTTAACTCTGGATTCACTTTTACTTTAGATGAGTTTGAGAAGTACTGCAATGATGTTGCAGACACAGCTGCTTGGGGCGGACAGTTAGAGGTAAGAATATCAGACAATATGTATAAAGTGCACATTAAAAAGTCATAATCCACCATTTGCCTTTTTTTATATCAATGTTTTTTATATTTTCTCCATGTCAGTTAAAAGCCCTTTCACAGGTCCTACAGCTACCGATAGAAGTCATTCAGGCAGAATCGCCCTCTATTATTATTGGTGAAGAATATGTCAAGCCACCAATCACACTCGTCTAAATGACTAAAGATGTTTATTTATTTAAAAATATAAATTTGTACAAAAAGTTCATTTCTCCACTGCTGTACTAAAACGCATTTCACTGCCCCTTTCAGTTATATGCGGCATGCGTGTGGACTTGGTGAGCACTACAACTCTGTGGAGCCTCTGAAAGACTTGGCAAATGAGGAAGAGGGCTGAGCCAATCACTGACACATTCATATATGCATCTGTGCATAATTAGCCTGTAGAAGTGGACCTTCTGGAATTTGATTCTGTTTTGCTAGGATCAGTGGATTCGGTCAGGATGCTCACAGAGGATGATGAAATAACACATGCTGGTGACTTCAATTGCAGTGGACAAGCTTAATGTAATAGTCCATGCTTTGCCAGTGTTATTCATGAATAAACTGTTATGTGCTTTGTGTTATTCTTGAAAACTGCATATCTGCAAGCAATTTACTTGGAAGGTAATGATACACGGGGCAACTTTTTGAGCAATGTTGCTGGCCAATCTTGCCATCAACGGGCAACCAGGTGAGAGACAGCCCACAACTGATCTAAAGTATCCAGATAGCAATTTGTTGCCCATTCTCAAAGGGAAAGTGCCCAAGCAACATTGTCCCAATGTATTATCTCCGTAAGAGGTGCTGGATTATGGTCATGCTTACGTCATTAAATAAAAGATCACTTTCTATTAATGAAAAGCGTTTGTGTTAAATAACATCATATTAAATACAGTCGCCCACTTTAAAATGCAGGAAAAATATATCCGAGGTTAGACTATCCAACAATTAAAATATCACTTCATAATTTTCACAGTCTATTCAATGGATATTCAATTTATTGTAGTAAACACACAAGATATTAATTTTAAATGACCAAAATTTAATGTTTAGCTGTATTCCTACAAACCCTGTTACTACATGATTTCCCCCATTGCAAAATAATGTAAAATTCCTTAAAATTATTACATGGAAGAAACATTATTTGGACACTTTCAAATCATGATGTGAAGACAAGTAATCTCTTTTTTTTGTTGTTAAAAAAAGAAAAACGCAACATCACTCAAATCAGGGATGTAATAGTCTTTAACGTTTCAGGTCCTATTTTGTACACTAATCGTGGAAAGTGCTACACATCTTGATGTTCTCGTCTGTGGTCAGTATTGAGGCTACAATGACAGCATGCTATTCTCGTGTTAGTCCGCCAGTCAACACTACGTGAGAAACTGCGTTGCATCTCCATGGAAACGTGGGGAAAGTACGGTCTATGGGAAAGTTAGCGATGCAAGCGTCAAATGGCAAACGACTCAATTATCAAAGCATTAAAAACGAAATCAAAGTCCCTTAATTTGAGCTCTAGGAAAATTACACATCTTCCAGAAGTTTTTGCGAGGCTGACACGGATTGTTGTATTAAAGTTGAATAATAATTACCTGTCGAGTCTGCCGTCTGAACTGATGTGTTTGCAGAAGGTGAGTTCGTTTTATCTGTATCATAGTTTTAATACTTTTTAATACTAATATTATTATTTTATGTTAAGAGCCCAAAACAAAATATGAACCATATTGAACAGAAGAAAACTACTTTGGCTAACAATAAAACATTGGAAACAGCACAATAAATGAATTCTATGATTTGCATGAATCATAGAAGATAATTAACTTAGATTAACTTCTATGCATACATTGTGTATAGTCAATACTTTCATTTTCATTGTATATTTATAGTTGACAGAGCTCAGTCTGGGAAATAATGTTCTTGAGGAGATCCCACCCCTTTTAAAACACTTCAGTTGTCTAAATAAACTTTATTTATATGGAAACAAAATCAGCCATTTGCCACCAGAGGTGCTGGGTAAGATCAGACTCTTTCTTATTCAGGTTTATTTGATTGAAGCGGGTCAGTAGTGCTGATAGCGTTGTGTTGTTGTATTTGCAGAGGGTCTACCAAACCTTGAGCTTCTCAATTTGAACCACAATAGAATCAACGTCATTCCTGCAGAAATAAAAAGGTGAGATGATTCAAGTCGGTTGACGTTTTGACCTCTTTTACACTTGTATCCCCCCTCTTTGCTATTTGACTATCATGATATCTGATTTTCGAAATGCTTCTTGTTTATTTGCAGGCTGTGTAGTCTAAAAAGCATCAGTGTCACAATCTTTTGCAGCAGATTCCAGCTGAACTGGTCTTGATGAAATGTTTGACTGAGATTAACTTCACTAATAATAAACTGACTCAAATACCACAGCAGTTATACAATTTATCACAGCTGAGGAAATTGTATTTGGCCCGAAACAACCTGACAGAACTACCAGAGGCAAGACAGATGACTTCTTCGTACTTTACCCAATTTTTATGCATATTAGTTTATGTGTTTGTTCTTTGTTTAGGGCGCTCTTGGTTGGAAAAATCTGAAGATCTTGGATGTTGCCGGAAATCGTTTATCTGTGTTTCCAGTTGGTGTAAGTTATTTGGACAAATTGCCAGCCATTTCAATTGCTATTTTAAATGTTTTAGTTATTTACTAATAATTTTGGCAATGTGCTGATAAAATAAGCTGATTATACTGAAATATGTAGTTGGTTCTGAATGTTAATTAGAGGGACTTCAGCCCCCCTAAAAATCTGTGATTAATTGTAATCCTGTGAAGACTGACAGGAAAACAGACAGAAGTCACTAAAACAAAAAGAAATAAAGAAACTTTTTTTTTTTGAGTATCATATTTGATACATTAGGCTTTTGTGAGATTATAACAGTATAGCAGATCATTCAAAGTATTAGCAGGTCAAAGCTCTGTACTTTTACTTGTATGTGCAAAGTAAAGTAAAAATAATCGAGTTTCTTCAGTCCAGTAATCTTTTCATCTTGAAATATTACTAACGATATAAAATGTGCTTAAAAAGAATAAACAGCAGGCATGTAGTAGATTGAGTAGAACGGTTTTCAGCAAAGTTTTTATCATTTACAGGCCTTTGCGTATTAAATACAATACAGTTGGCTTTATAGAATTAATGTTAACTTTTGTTCATGAAGTCATATACTATGTAAAATTATATTAATAATTATAAAATTATATTTTTATGATATTTTAAAAATATTTCCTCTCTCTCGGTTTAGTTTCAGTTTCTCACATTGGAGGAACTATTCTTTGAAGGAAACGGTTTAGTTCCATTCACATTGATGGAGTCTGTTCAAGAGAAAGAAGTCCTCTCATTAAAGGTAACTATTTTTTAATCTTTTAAAATATTTATTATTTTTGCACATTCTTGCACAAATCTGATTGCTGTCTTGCTATATTCCAATAGAGGATGTTAGTAGTGGGAAAACAATTTGAAGTCATTAGAAATAAGCATCTTGAAATGGTTAGTTTTAACTAGAACATTTCCATGGTGCTGCTGATTGTAGTTTCATGTGTATAGGAACTCTCAGCCAGGCTGATCCTCCAGCAGAGCACTAATGAGTTGTCAGTGGTATCCAGAGCTCTGCCAGCGTACCCAGAGCTGCAGGACATGCTGTCTCACTGGGGCCAGTGTGCTCTGTGCTCACAGCCCTTCCTCACCACCTGGCTGGAGTGTGTGCAGTTCATCAACACCAGGAAGGTATCAGCTCATTCTGCATAACACCAGTGTTCAGCATTCAGGGCACAGAAGAAGTGCTGTCGCTGAAAATTGGCAAGACATGCTTCACTCAAGATGTTTGATGACACTTTAATAGTTTGACAACCTCACACTTGCATAATAGGTGTTTGATATGCCTCAGGCACACACACAACATTTGTTATTTGAATCAACAAAGATAAACGGTCACATTTTAACTTATGCCCCTGATTAGTACATTTTAGCCAAAACAACAATGCCAATATGTTACTACTTTTTTTTCTGTATGATCCACATTGCATGTCAATAAAAGTACAAGAGAATATTAGACTATCCTTTAGTAATCAGAGTCAGTTTTGTCTTTGAACAGCACATGGGGATGAAAAGCTCTCAGTCTGTTCCAGTCAGAGTTCTGCTGTGTTCCTACGACTGCTTCAACAGAGATGACCACCAATACTATGGGCTTGTACGATTATAAATTTAAAATTGCATCTTTTTACCCCATGATTGATCATGATCATTTTTTTTCTAAATCTCTGTTTATTATAAAGAATGAATAGTTGATGTTTTTGCGATACACCAGCAGATGGCAACATTTGATCACTGTCGATCTTTAATCTGGCTGTCAGATTGACATCTGCAGAAGTGAATCATTCCAGTCATACAGTATTTTTTTTATGGCTCTCACAATAATACACATCAGTATGCTTCTATGTTAGATTTAAATGTCATGCAGTTTTCTATCATTTATCAGAATCTTTTATGCTTTACCTTTTTAAAAAATTTAAGCGATTTTTATATTACAGTGAAATAAAATGTTTATTTTAATCATTCTTAAGTGCACAATATGACTTATACTATATGTAGTCATTATACAATTCCTCTCCAGTGGAGTTGATTTTAAAAGTTTTTTTTTTTTTTAAAGTAATCTGAAGCACTCCGCCACAGGATATGCCCAATTTTGATTTTTCTTTCTTTCCCCATTCAGATTTTCCCCCTTTCTATAGTCTGGCTTTACACTTGGCATTATAATTCCCTTCAATGAAAGCACTCCATACCTCTGTTTGGGTCAATGGCATCTGTTCTGACCTGAGAGGAAACTTCATCTCTCCAAATTAATTTCTCATGCAGGCCTCCTGAGCTCTGAGCAGAGTCTACCGAGTTGGGCCTGATGAATAATGCAGCAGGTTTAATTGCAAAGCCAGAAACTAATGACTTTGGACTGGTTAACAGCAGGGGAACCATACATCTCTGCAAACTGAATGAAAAATCAGTTCAGAAAAAAAGGAAGGGGGTGGGGACGCTAATTGATGAATAATTAAAGCTTCAGCTACAGGGCATAATTGTGACATTTTGTTTCAATCAATTTAGAAGTGCGGGGAAAAGTGCACTTAGGAAACTAATGGTTACTGTGTGGATGTCCACTGAAAAGTACCACAAGACTCAGTCATTTATTATACAGCCCTCAGTCAAGCTCAGCCATTATTCTAGAGCAGTTGCCTCAATTTCCAAGTGATTGTGCACTTGGCGGGCGTTAATGCACCTCACAAATGGTATATGGACTCCCTGTGAAAGGAGGAGAGGAGATAGTGTAAACAAGTTTCAGTCTGATGTTACTAAATTACTTTCTTTGAGGCAAATGCACCAACAAGCAGAAAGCTGTCAGGAGAGCCTCCCGCTCGGCCACGATAAGACAGTATTGTATTCAAACATAAGCTAAATCAATCAACCAAATAACAAGGCTCTCAACATGGCACTTCCTGAACCATCCCATGTATTAAGATCCCCACCGTCTTTGTAAATCATCAAGAGTACATAAGGATCTTTTGTTCATGCTTTGGCACATTGATGAAAAAGCAACTGGTCCAGCATGCAGCTTTGTTGAGTCAAGATGCTCAAAAATGTGAACAACTACATTTGCAAGACCAGCCATTCTTCCCCAAAATGTTGACCCAATCTAGCTCGGTAGAGTTGTCTGAACCAACAATTTCATATTGAAGGTTGTTTCGGATTTCAGGCTGCCAACATTCGGTGATGCATGAAAAAAATAAGCTGTAACCATTGAAAGATTAC
>NW_015505745.1:743012-743325 GCF_001515645.1 Sinocyclocheilus grahami | reverse complement strand
GATATCGATTTAATCAACAGTTATTTAAACAACAGTTCAACGAACAAGTTAATGGTGACAGAAGGTGCGTTCACATCACATTTACCTTTGATCGGCGAAAAATCCAGTCCTTTAAATAGAAATCCACGTGTGATTGGAGGTTGGTCCGCAGAAAGCGTTTCGTTTGAAAGTGACTTCTGTGTGAACGGTACTTAATACATTACTGACACAATAAACAACAACCGACCTTTTGCCCGAGAAATTTAGCTAATAACCGCCCATTTACTATTGAATACACAAAATCATTACGTTAAACTTGTCTTTTTTTTTTTTT
>NW_015505745.1:741824-742981 GCF_001515645.1 Sinocyclocheilus grahami | reverse complement strand
AGCATCAGTGTCACAATCTTTTGCAGCAGATTCCAGCTGAACTGGTCTTGATGAAATGTTTGACTGAGATTAACTTCACTAATAATAAACTGACTCAAATACCACAGCAGTTATACAATTTATCACAGCTGAGGAAATTGTATTTGGCCCGAAACAACCTGACAGAACTACCAGAGGCAAGACAGATGACTTCTTCGTACTTTACCCAATTTTTATGCATATTAGTTTATGTGTTTGTTCTTTGTTTAGGGCGCTCTTGGTTGGAAAAATCTGAAGATCTTGGATGTTGCCGGAAATCGTTTATCTGTGTTTCCAGTTGGTGTAAGTTATTTGGACAAATTGCCAGCCATTTCAATTGCTATTTTAAATGTTTTAGTTATTTACTAATAATTTTGGCAATGTGCTGATAAAATAAGCTGATTATACTGAAATATGTAGTTGGTTCTGAATGTTAATTAGAGGGACTTCAGCCCCCCTAAAAATCTGTGATTAATTGTAATCCTGTGAAGACTGACAGGAAAATAGACAGAAGTCACTAAAACAAAAAGAAATAAAGAAACTTTTTTTTGAGTATCATATTTGATACATTAGGCTTTTGTGAGATTATAACAGTATAGCAGGTCATTCAAAGTATTAGCAGGTCAAAGCTCTGTACTTTTACTTGTATGTGCAAAGTAAAGTAAAAATAATCGAGTTTCTTCAGTCCAGTAATCTTTTCATCTTGAAATATTACTAACGATATAAAATGTGCTTAAAAAGAATAAACAGCAGGCATGTAGTAGATTGTGTAGAACGGTTTTCAGCAAAGTTTTTATCATTTACAGGCCTTTGCGTATTAAATACAATACAGTTGGCTTTATAGAATTAATGTTAACTTTTGTTCATGAAGTCATATACTATGTAAAATTATATTAATAATTATAAAATTATATTTTTATGATATTTTAAAACCCTGAATGAATCAATGTTTTGAACGGATCTTTTGAGTGATGATTCAGTGACTCACTTGTCACGGTGTTCCGATGATTTGTCAAGCGGCAACCTCCCGCTCTCTCGTCAAGCCAACACGGAAGTGACTAACTGCAATTCATCGACTGGCCGCTAGAGGCTGGCTCCCAAAGGGAATCGGCCCATAAGAGACTCCCCGGGTTAAAAGG
>NW_015505745.1:713826-741802 GCF_001515645.1 Sinocyclocheilus grahami | reverse complement strand
AAATATAACACGGATAACAATAAATAAATATTTTTTACCAGGTTAAATGTTGATTATTAGTAACTCAAACCCCTTTTTGTAAACCTCTCTACCTAACCGTCGATCGCGCGAATCCGCCACGTTTGTAGTTTTTCTAACGCATTTTATTCGTGTTTGTAGTTCTAGACCGAATCCTTCACAGCGCAATGGATTGTGGGCAATTTTAGCCATTAGAGTGTGCACGGATCCACACTTCAAAAATCGACCTGAGATAGTAAACCATCCGGGAACTTTTGGCATACTCTTTTCAACAAACTATGCTAAATTGGGACACAGTTGTTCTAATCTCACATTCTATTTAGGATGGATAGTATGAACATTGAGACGCAGGGTATGTGATTTGTGCTACCCCGCCACATTTTGCTACCTCCCATTAAAACAATAGGGAGCAAAATACGAAAAATTACTCAGATTTTGCGACGGACAAACATGGCTTCCAAAGGAATATCGAGTCTGTGCTCACTGTGACACTGTTGATATCCACACAGCAAAAAATATATATTTTCAAATATATTTCAAAATATGCAAAAAATGGCCAAACATATATTTGTTAAAATATATTTCAAAATATATTTACGTACATATATTTTCTACTAATCTATTTTTGGCCATTTTTTGAAAATACATTTTAAATGTATAAATATCTTTTTAAAAGCATTTAAAAATGTATATTTTGACCTCTATATTTCAGTCCAGGAAAATGCATTTTCTTACCCCAGAAATATATTTTGGTATATGAAGGTTGAAAATAAATATATTTCCTATTTCAAAAATATATTTAATTAAGCTTCACTGTTTGCAACATATATTTAACATATATTTCAAATATACCACAAAAATATATAATTTTTGCCATGTAGAGACACACTTTCTCAGTAATTCTGGTAAATATAAAGAGGTGAGAGAGAAACATGGCAATAAACTCTTCAGAAAAAAGATCAAATGTAGATGTTAGGGGAAGACTATTAGCATAGCCATAAGTTGCAGTAAAAACATTTTTAATTGTAATTATTATTATTATTACTTTAATAAATAAATTGACAAATTATAACCTGCAAAAAGAGTCACTGAAAAATCTGCAGACTGACAAACTGTGAAAAGAGTGAAAAGTTCCAGTACCGTTGGACTGTATATTAGCACTCATTGAATGCAACTCGGCCAATCAAATGCAAGAAACGGAAATAACTCTTTGTATAATATTTGTTGTGTGGCAATGTTCAGAGCTCATATTCTACTTAATGATGTTTGGCTATTATTAAGGCAATTGTTGAGAGAACTCACAAATCTCAATCTCTATTTACAGAGCATATTGTAAGCTTAAAATACATAGAGGCTACAGGGCTTTTGGTTAATTAGTTTGTGTACATTTACATTTGTGTTTGCATTAGGAAGCACACCAGCCAGCGTATTACTTCGTACGTCTAGTCTGAAACAGCCTGCCTTTGTGGCAGTGCCCAGTGGCAGCCATTACTCAGTGCACTGGAAACAAATGGCGCACCAGTCTCCTCCATCTAGCTGGATTTTGAGCACCCGAGGACTGCTTTGAGGCTACCAGAGCAGAGTTTACCGCATGATCTGTGGCCTTTGCATTACAGGCAGATCACCGCTACATTGTAGAGAGAGGGAGCATCTGAAATGAAACATGCATTATTCCAGAGAGCAGATGTTGGGGTCCTGGAGCAGCAGGAACGCCTCGGGCCCTGTCTGGTGTCAGCGTGTGTGTGTGTTTGCGGATGTGTAGATGTGCGTGAGCAGCTCTCCTCTGTCAGACCACTTTGTTAAAACAGAGCCCAGCCTTTCCTCTTGTTTTGCTAACCTTGTTTCACACAAACACTCCACTGTTGTTTTCATACATCAACGATGCGGGAATGTCACGACACGTCTGGTGTGCCCGAGCCTCTGTTTGTGGGCATTTGTGCTGCATGCCTGAATAGAGAGAATGCGTTTGATTGGCATTAATAGCAATGCAGAATATCTGTCAGTGGAGAAAATATCACACAGTGGGAGACGCAGTGGAGAACTGAGAGCATTATGCCTGTGCACTCTGAACATGTATGCCATATGTTAATTAGGAAGTCTACACTGATATAATTACTGAAAGGGAATATTGCCTATGGTGAGAATAGCTCCTCGCCACCTCATGGGAACGTAAAGGAAGATAAAGTAGGTGTGCATACATTTTAATTTACTAGCCTTGAAACGGGAAGACTAATGTTGGCAAATTCACTCAGGATGATCTATTGGAAAGCCTGAGCTTTATTTCATTTCTTCTTTGTCAGACTATTAAGCTCTTATCAAGCCCTCACACACAAACATGCGCACATTAAGGACGCTTCAGTGGCTACGTTACAGATTAGATCTCTTTAATTGGGTTTCGTTTGACCCGTTTCAGAGATTTCACCGTAATGCATCACGGCATCACTTATAATGGAAAACAGAATTTTTCCCACTTAAATATTAGCAGTTGCATAATGTATTCACCTTATTTACCTGCAGTCTGATACTTCACTATATCTATCATATACGCAACATGAATTGTTTATAAGATACTGACAGGGCTTTATTGTCACCGTGGACTTTGACAGATCAGCCAAACAAGGTTTCATCACACCATATTGCTGTCATAATCTCTAACACGCATGTAACCGGAATGAGATTGCTTTGATTGTGCTTTGCCTGAGGCATCCCTGCTCATCTCTCCTCGCTGTGCCCAGTCTCCCGGGTCCATCTTTATACCCCTGAATGTCCTTGAGCGCTGGTAAGAGAATTTGACCCTTTTTAATTGTAACAATATGGACTGAAAGAGTGAAAACACTATTTGTTCATCTTTTTTTCCTCTTTTATTGTCCAATTTGTGTAAGTAAATTACATCTTGCCTCATAGAAAAGTGAGACCAAGTCACTACTTTTAAATATCAATGCTTGTCTTTCATTTCTCAGATATGTCAAATCTCTAGGGAGAACAGGCTCTGAATATGACTGGTGTGGGTCGATTTTTAGCCCTACAACCAGACCTGTTATCTTCTGAGTTCAAGTATTAAAATTAGCAACATTGATTGGTGTATTGGCCTGCTTCTGAGAAGGGGAAAAACAGCTACTCAATACCACGCAGTGAACCACTGTCAAGCTAAGAAGAGCACTCTCCAATCAGGGAAATCTATTGTCTGGCATCTTATGCTGAATGAGGGCTCTCCTATTGAGCTGCTGGCATGGCACCAAGGCGTTGTCAACATGATGGTTGTACAATCAATCTGTCACACTCCTTCTAGGCACCACTAGGGGGCACTGTGTCTCTTTCCTAAAGCAAGCAGGATTGAAAAAGCATTGAAGTAGAGCCTGTGAAAGCATCTAAGAGGATGAGAATACCATACACTAAACAAAATGGTTGAGGAGGACTGGAGATGTGCCAAAATGTAACCAGAAAAATACGATTAATCGGGAAAACGGAAAATAGGGCTTTTTTAGGCAAGGCTTTAGCCCAAGTGACATCAATTGAAGGTTTTGACTGAGCGTCAAGCTTTGTAGGTTGTCAGATTTTATTTTATATATAATTGTGCCTAAAATCAAAGCCAGCAATGTGGTATTCATTTGGTATAATGATATATTTATTCTATAAAAAATAAAAAGAAGGAAAAAAGGCACACTCCGAATCAAAAAAGGCTTTGTTTTTCTGCCTCGGCTCAGAACAAATGAGAGTTAAGTGTTAGACAGAGTGAGGCGCGGAGGCTTTGAGGTGAAGATGAGGCTATACCATCATTGGCCCTCTCCTCATTAGCTGGAGCGCCACAGAAAGGCCCTTTCACTGTAGCAGTTTTGGGTCATTCGCCCCTTTTTCCAAGTGTAAAAACACCTTGTGTTGTTAAGAGCAAGAAAACACAGAAGAAGCAAAAAACTTCAAAGAACAAATAAGCTTTAATCTTGTTTCGTACTCTTTGAGAGTTTCAGTAGTCACAATAATGACTGTAGACTATCCATAGGGAATTATAAACCTGGGTCTCTTTCGTACTTTTGAAAGGCTTTGTTTTTTCGGAAAGTTAGTTTTCAAGTTTTGTAATTTGAAACAAACTACTGCGGATGCACTGAACCAAACAATCCTTTGATGTGCCTTGCTTGAAAGAAAAAGAAATAGGAAAGAAGGTCAGCAAATTGTGTGCACAGACACTGGGGATGATATGAGCACTGAGTTACTAGAGCCATGATTCTCTTCCATCATGCTATTTAAAGTAGACATGAAATCAAAACTAAATTGTTGTAAACATGGTGCATAATTTATCAATGTAAATTATTCAAAATTTTCATTAATATTAACAACTTGCTCCATTTCTTAACTGACCTTTCTTTTTGGTTATATGATCTATCACTCTTAAAAATATAGGTACCGAAAGGAGGGTTTGTAGTGATGCAGTAGAACCATGTTTTATTCCCCAAAGGTCCTTTCAGTGAACATTTTGTAAAAGAACAATTTTTTTTTCTCAGTATCAAGAACATTTTTAAATCTAAAGAACTTTATTTTTTCCACTATACCTAAAACCTTTTGTGGAATGGAAATGTTCCATGGATTTTAAAGGTTCCTCATGTTACCATCGATGCCAATAAATGTCCTTTATTTTTAAGAGTGTAAGCCCAAAAACAATGTTAACCAATAGCCACATAGCTATAGATTTTAGGCTGTTTAGCTAGCTATTTTTCTGGCTATTTATTTATTTTTTTTTCACCACTGCTTGCCAGTAATAATGTAATGCTTGTTCATGGTAATGTAATAAAATATACAGTGGTAATAGCAAATAATGATAGATAAAAAAAAAAAGGTTTTACCACTGGGGAACGTCATGATGTTCTTGAGGGTGAACTTGACCTCCTCAAAGGTGGATGTCAGTGGTGGTTCAGGATGTCCCCCAAGTCCTATTTTTTCTTTCTCCTTGAATATCATGTTTCATCCAGAAATATGTAACATTAAAGTCCAAGCTAACAAAAAGTTCCACAGCAATATGTATATAATTATTGGGTATCCACACTACAAATCTTATTCAATTCAATCTTGAAGAGTCACTGACAGGAACGTTTTACTGAACAATAATATCAAATAAACATAAAAGTATAAAATACACAACAGAATGGCGAATATGTGCACACACACGCAAAGAATAATAAAAAAGCAAGTATTTTTAATGAAGTAATATGCTTGTGAAAATGTTTATTTAATATTATTCTTCATATAAAGAATCATTGTCAGTGGACCTTCAAGTCTCATGCTTATGAAGCTTCAAAGCCTTATTCTATCATAAAAAATAAGCACAAAATAAAATGGGTTGCTAATGTTGTTGAGTTTATATGCTTATATAAATGAAATGTCTTTTTTAAATGCTTATAAGTGATTAAAATTCATATATATTTTATTATTATTATTTTTTCTTCCAAATTCCTTAAACAGGTTTGGGTGAAAAGCACATCTACATTTGCCATAAATGTTTCCTTTGCTTGTGGAAATCAAGCGTTGTAATTTTTGCCAGTCAATAATGTCTTGACCATCCCAGTGTAGGTCTCTGTGTACTGTCTGTGTCTCAGTAATATGGGTCTGTTTTTCCCTTAATTCCCTGAAGGCTCACATGGCCCAAGGATCATGCTCAATATGAGAGGCAGCTGACACCAGCACGACCGAAAATGTTTATTTAATATTATTCTTCATATAAAGAATCATTGTCAGTGGACCTTCAAGTCTCATGCTTATGAAGCTTCAAAGCCTTATTCTATCATAAAAAATAAGCACAAAATAAAATGGGTTGCTAATGTTGTTGAGTTTATATGCTTATATAAATGAAATGTCTTTTTTAAATGCTTATAAGTGATTAAAATTCATATATATTTTATTATTATTATTTTTTCTTCCAAATTCCTTAAACAGGTTTGGGTGAAAAGCACATCTACATTTGCCATAAATGTTTCCTTTGCTTGTGGAAATCAAGCGTTGTATGTAATTTTTGCCAGTCAGCAATGTCTTGACCATCCCAGTGTAGGTCTCTGTGTTCTGTCTGTGTCTCAGTAATATGGGTCTGTTTTTCCCTTAATTCCCTGAAGGCTCACATGGCCCGAGGATCATGCTCAATATGAGAGGCAGCTGACACCAGCACGACCCAGGTAGAAGCATCTGTACTCTGAATTTTTCTGGAACATGCCACGCCTGTGGCATTCTACCTCGACTGGCTCAACATCTGTTTCCTATGGAGGGACAGGAGCAACGTCCTTGAGGAATAAGTCCGCTGTATTCATTAATCTCTCTCTCCCGCTCTCTATTTCAGTAATGCTCCACCACAGCATCAGTCATTGCCCCGTCATATGTTACATTTACCCTATCACACATTGCCATATGTCTGGCTCATATGTGCAAGCATGATTAGACTTAAGATGAAAACAAGATTTTGACATTACACGCAGCCCAGAATCAGAACAGCTCTATTAAATGATATATTATTCACCAATTTCTCTCACATATTATTCACCAATACAGTAGGTCACAGATTTTTCAACCACAACAGTTATGTTTTTGTTTTCAATAAATCTGAATACGGAATCTAGTGCAGCATATGGGAGGCTGAGTTTGCTCCAGCAGGTGTGTTTGTGGAAGGGAAAATGCTCCGATTGCTGGTGACGGGCAGCACTGCAGTCTTATGTGCTGGAACACAGCCAGCCTAATTGGAGCACCTGGCTTAAGTCAACCCCCTCAACCCACCCATTAATGCTACTGCTCTGGTAATGCAAGGGACATTTCGAAAATGAGACGATGAAGACTGTGGCCCATTGAGATCTGGTTAGGAACTAGTAGCGAATAGAAACTCCTGTGAGATGAGCTAGTGTGGTTGAACATTTTGATAAAGCTGATTATTTTTGAGGCCATGATATTTAAGAGAGCTGATGAGTCATGATTACTCCATACCACATTAGAATAGACTAAGGCAGGACCTTTTTCCAATACTTTTTAGTCTTTTTGGCACTTTATTTTATTATTTGATGACAGAACAAACTGTCAAACTTACGTCACCCACATGAGCTTCATGGCTCCGACAAGACAGCTTCTTGTACTCCAGTACATGGACTAATTAAAATTTTGACTAGTGAAACATTTAAATATTTTTTTGTAGTATTATGTCCTCAGCAGTGCAAAGTTAGGCTTTATTTAAGTGTTTTTGAAGTTCCTTCTTTAACATCCAATAAACATATTACAAATAAATACATCTTTTCAATGTACAGTAACGGTATACTATATGAGAGTTACATTAGTTATATGAGATTTGATAAATTAGTGTCTTCATGTTTGCTCTATGATTAAAGCAGGTTATTATTTCAGACATGTTTACAGAATCTATACATTCTAATAATAATACAAATGAACTTGGATGAAAAATTATGTAAAAAGAGAATTATTTTCTTACCACACTGGCAAATTGGTTTTTCTTATTTTAAGCATAAACGTCACAAAATCTTGTTATATATTTGCTTAAAATAGGGTAATAAAGACTCAATTCAAGATATATTAGGTCTTTATATGTTATAAAAAATTTTTTTAAACTAACAGAAATTAAGTATAACTATTTATTTATTTATTTACACAATGTTTGTATAAACTACTCCACATAAAGACTTGGACTGGTGATAATTAGTGGAATATTTCCAAAAACCTGTGCTAATAGTGTTATTTTAGTATAATTGTGATACTATTACAGTTTGTATCAATATTTTGATAAATATTTATTTTTTTAGATTTTCAGTTTTCTTTTTTAAATTTTAGATAAAGTTTTAGTAATGTAATTGTCATTTTTATTATTTCTTGATCTATCTATCTATCTATCTATCTATCTATCTATCTATCTATCATTTATACACACACACACACACGCACACACACACACACACACACATTTTTACAATTACAGTTTCAGTTTTAGTTGTTTTCGTACGTCAAGTTAAACTAAATGAAAATGAGAAATGTTGCCTTGGCAACTAGCTGAAATTAAAGTTTAAGTTTTAACGTTCTTCTTTATTTCAGTTAACATTTATTTTATTTCAAGTAATGAAAATGCTTTAGTTTAATAACCCTAGGGCTAACCAGATTTTTCATACCCTTTGTTTACTGCTTTAAAATTTAATGGAGAAATAAATTTAAAAGTCCAGAAAGTGTTTATTTTTGTCAGATGCCGCAGGGACAATAAATTCAGTAAGTTCCAGTGTGCGGACATGACTGATAAAAAAAAAAAGATAGTTGTTCTAAACATCATACGAGTCCATATATGTTCACTGGAATACCTTCAACTGATCATCCTTCTTCCTGTATTCTCAGGTTTCTCTTAACAGACTGGTTTGGTATGACAGCTGTCACACAAATGATCAGCGGAAAGGAAAAATCAGCGCCAGAAAATTCTAGCTGGTTCCATCCTTGATGCATTCAAGCCAGTCAAAGAGGCAGAAACCTCT
The DNA here is from genome assembly GCF_001515645.1 of Sinocyclocheilus grahami. NCBI lineage: Eukaryota > Metazoa > Chordata > Actinopteri > Cypriniformes > Cyprinidae > Sinocyclocheilus > Sinocyclocheilus grahami. The sequence goes on along the minus strand of NW_015505745.1, from coordinate 733,298 downwards.
TCGGCACATCTGAATAAATCACTCTCACCGAGACAGACAAAAGACCATCTGTAAATATTTATCTGGAATCTATATAATTAAATGGGCAAATGCGTTATGTCAAATGTGTCAGGTCCTTCGCACAGCTGAATAATACAGTGGAACAGCTTGGTCAAACATTTGTTTTAGATCTGGGTGGCATCAGTCATTGTAGATGGATGGCTGGGACAGAGGGTGAAGAAATCACACTGCTGAGCCCAGAGACTCACTGCTGGAGGGAAGCGCAAGCTATGAAAAACAAAGATGTATAATACTGAAGAAATTATAGAGGGTAGTAAATCTCTGCATGATTAAGGCAAGCATGACACTGAATGCGAGTGTGCAGCTACGAGCCGCCTGAGGGAAGAGAACGGAACATGGTTTAGTTGGCACATAGAGACTCATTTACATGGGCTACTGTCACACATTTATCTTGTATCCGCAGAACAAATGCTGAATACAGCTACAGACCTGCACTGCCTACAGGTACTGTGTGCTAAGTATGCCACAGTATGTTGTTCTGCATCTGTTTGTGAAACTGCATCTTTTCTACATGAATACAGCTTTTGATCTGTTACAGTATCTCAAACATGCCGATGAGAAATTATTACATTATTACAATGCCAGCCTTGATGTCGCAATGAAGCAGAAGTAGAGAAAGATATTTTATTTCTTATTGTGACATACATCTAAGTGTAATGGATTATCGAAAAAGAAAAAAGAAACATCCAGTTATGACATTTGATTAAAAATTATGTAATTAAAAAAAGAGAAAGAAACATACATGGATGAATCTTTCACAGTAAAATCTATAACATGCATTTAGAAAATATATAGGGTGAATTTTCATTTTATGGCACAATTTCAACTAAGATAATGAAAAAGAAATAAAATGTGAAAGTTCCCATAATTCCCTCCCAAAAGCCATATGTAGGGGCCAGATGGGCTCTTTATTCTATTTATTTCTATTTCTTCTATGGTTTAGTTTTTGTTGTTGGTTTAGTTTTTTCTTTATTTTGATTTTTCTTTTATTTATTTATTTATTTATTTTAGTTGAAATATTTTTGTGCTGCCAACGTCATCGTCTTAAATGATCACTTAAATATTTTTCATATTGAATACAGATGAGTTTTAACATTTGAAAACTTGACAAAATACTGTATTCTATATCAAGGCCTAAAACTAAAATTTTATGGCCATTTTTATTTTATTTTAGTCACATTTTGAGTCATGAAAACATATTTTAGTTTAGTCCCAGTTTTCCAATTTTGTCTAGCTTTTATTATTTTCATCTAACTGTTTTATTATTATTTCAGTTCAATGAAATTTTTTATTTAGTTTCCATTTTAGTTAATGATATCACTAATAAGCAACCACCTAGTATTCATTAAGAACCCCTAAGTAACTACCTAATAATGTCCTAGCAACCACCACCAACACCCTAGCAACTGAGGAAGAAATGTTCTAAACATGACCAAGAACACCTTAGCAACCGCATAGCAATGGCCTAGAAACCACTTTAGGATTGTTCTAGTTAGTTCTGCACCAGTACTGCTCACATTTCCATTAGAAAATGTAAAAATCCAGTGGTTTTTGCTCCTGTGAGGGTTTGTAGGATGAGATCATCCATCAATGCGTGTGAAGGTGAAGATGAAAGAGCTGTGGCAGACAGGATCTGTCTCACGAGGGGTTAGAGGTGTCGTCTCTGCCACTGGATTGATCAGAACGAGTGTGAATGGGTGACACTGCCAATCTTGGCAAGTCTTGCTCATCTGCTCTCCATGATCTTGCAGCTGGAATTAATCCCCCCCCCCCTCTTTTTTTAGAGAGCTCAGATGCATATTTCAAAGCATCTGAGGGTCTTGGGTGGGATTCCCATGTGAAGATAAGTTACCTTTTAAGTCTCGAAGCTATAAAAAATTTAATTTACTGAAAAATCAGTTCCACATTTTGAGGAATCGTCCATCCATTCAGATTCCCATTTCAACAGGGGCCAATTTTATCACATCTCATCAAAGTGTGACCAAGGGAGGTGGTTTATTCGCTTCCCGGAGACTCTGAGCTATGATGCTTGTCAGCATGAAATATGATTTGGGGGCCTGATAAGCAGACTTTGAGAGCTTGCTAATTTTAAATGCGGCAGATGCGTGATTGCTGCATTTTGCATTGAGATCCATTTACCTGCAATGCTGTTTGGCTTTGTGTGTTTTTGATGCTTTCTCTCCATCCTAACTCCATGGAGCACCTGCTGGGTGCTCGCGCTCCCTCACCCCTCCCTCTGTGGCCTGTGAGAGATGGATGGCTCGTCTCTCTCCCGGGCCCTCGTCCAGGTGTGGAACAGCTGGGGAAGACCGTGGTGGGGGGACGGCAGAGATGAGGATGGGGGAGAGCGCGGCAGGAGCTATAAATTGCGCAGGAACTCTGGGTACTTAACACCGGCGTGTCTCTCTAGCACTATTAATCATGCGCAGGAGCTCAGGTGTGTCCTGTCACTCCTCTGGCCGTCAGCTGCACTTATTCACCTCCAATCCTTCTCTTGCTTTTTCTCCCATCTACGATAGTTCTCTTTTGCTCTATATTTCTCATTCGCCTCCCTCCTGCCACTTTATTTTATTATTTGATGACAGAACAAACTGTCAAACTTACGTCACCCACATGAGCTTCATGACTCCGACAAGACAGCTTCTTGTACTCCAGTACATGGACTAATTAAAATTTTGACTAGTGAAACATTTAAATATTTTTTGTAGTATTATGTCCTCAGCAGTGCAAAGTTAGGCTTTATTTAAGTGTTTTTGAAGTTCCTTCTTTAACATCCAATAAACATAAGTCCAGGTGTGGAACAGCTGGGGAAGACCGTGGTGGGGGGACGGCAGAGATGAGGATGGGGGAGAGCGCGGCAGGAGCTATAAATTGCGCAGGAACTCTGGGTACTTAACACCGGCGTGTCTCTCTAGCACTATTAATCATGCGCAGGAGCTCAGGTGTGTCCTGTCACTCCTCTGGCCGTCAGCTGCACTTATTCACCTCCAATCCTTCTCTTGCTTTTTCTCCCATCTACGATAGTTCTCTTTTGCTCTATATTTCTCATTCGCCTCCCTCCTGCTTTCTCTCCTCGTGCCGCTACTCTGTGCATTCAGAAGGGAGGAGGATGGGGGTGGGGAGTCCTACTGATTTATGACCTCTCCCTGGTTATTTATTTGGTGGAATGAAAGGCACATCACCAGCTTTGTCACACTGAATTTCTCACATCCTCCAGTGATCAGTGCAGTTGTGTGTGTGAGAGGAAACTTGAGTAAGGATCCAATGAGGATAAAAGTCCAATTCACATCACAGCGTAGTCCTGTGGTTGACTTGCTCTTAAATTCAACCCAACAATCTATCCACCTTATTTTTAAGAGCATTGCAGGACTTCTGGTGTCAGGTGCTTTCAGTTATTTTAGCTGTACAAAAACAGCCTGTTTTACTGCTTGATGTTGCAAACTGGTATTTGTAATCATATTATTTAAATTTATTATTGTAATCATTTACTGCACTTTATTCTTCTAGTTGCTAATAAATTGGAAGTCTCACTTATTCACAGTACATAGCTTTTTGCATCGAAAATGAGGTGGATAAAGATGCTTTCTTGTATGGTTTTTATTCTTTATATACACAATAACATGAGTGTATAACATCATGATTGTGTGAGTGATCTTGCTTTTAAACAATAACAGTTCAATTACCAAAAAATATTCATAGTGTGTAACTTACATTTCAGATGCAATATTGCCCAATTACTTTTGTCTATTTTTTCATTTTTTAGTTGTGCGTCTCCGGGCAACACACAGCAGTGCTGCTCTGTTGCTGAATAAATCAGTATTTTTGAACGAATTGGCTAAATGAATCATTCAATGACTCATTAATAAAGAGTTGTTTCCTTCCTGAATGAATCAGTTTTTTTTGAAGGAATCATTTGAGTGAATGATTTACAGACTCACTCATAAAGACTTGTTTTCTTCCTGAATGAATCATTGAATTGAAAAAACCCACTATAAAAACCCATAGGAAAATCTCAAGAGAAACAGTAGAGAATTAGTCTTCTGGGTTTTGACGTTACAACTGCAGGGTCTGAATACTTTCCGTACCCACTGTATATATACACATACATATAATAAGACATTGTTTGATTTTGCTGTACTGACTTGTACATGCACCTGATTTAAAATCTAGGTGATTTTACTTGTACATGCATGATTAAAATCTAGATTTACATTTGATTTACTCAACCTAGATCTAAGATTTACACATTTTTGAAACCAGAGATTTTATGTCCACCAAGAACTATCATGGATTACACATTTTCTCAATGTAGCAGATTTTAAGACAGTGTGAGAAAGAGCAGTGCTGTTTTATTTTTCACTGGATAAATATAGGTTTGAGCTCTTCAGCCCCTGGAGATAAACGGTAGATATATTTCTGCTCTTTTTTTCTTCCTTTCTCGCCCTGTTCATTAGCAGGGTGCCGTGGAACCATTAGCTGACATTTAAGCAGTGCTTTTGTCACTGCCAGGCAGCCTCTCTCTTTTTCTCTCTCCATCTCGGCCCACATCCTCTGTCTTGGATGACGGAGGGTCGGCTACATGCACCATTCAGGCCTGGGTGGAGATGCAGTCAGTACTCCACTTCCTTAATAATGTCATTTTGCTTGAATGGTATTAACAGATCATCCAGGCCCGGGGCACTGAGGCATGTGCTTGAGAAAGATAACCTTGTGTCCTGTAGGCTAATTTAATCAAAAATGTTTTCTCCATAGAGTCACTTTGCCCCCACCATAGCAGGCCTAATATGCTCTCGTACCCCCAGTTGTATTCCTGTGGTTGTGGAGCAAAAAAACCCTCTATTTTACAAGAGAGTTTTGCGGAGCTTCCTCAACGAGATGTTTCGAATCACTCAGCGCCTCATCCGTGGACATGGGACTATAAACAGGCTTAGATGAAATCAGATTTAAAACCTCAAATTTAGCTCGGCTGCATATCAAAGAGACACTCTCGCTCCACTCTCAAAGGCAGAGCGTTATTTTCTCCTCCGTCACTGTAGGCCTACACTACAGTAATACTCCTCGCCGCATATCGGGTTCAAAAAAGCACGGTGAAATTCTGCGACACAGTTTGATTTAGAGGCAAAAAATGTAAACCATTTAGAGGCGAACTCTTTATGGAGTTTAATCCTGCGTTCCATCCCTGGAAGCCGAATTTATATTCCGCATTAGCTATCGTCTCGTCGGAGTATTGCTCTTCTCCTCGCGCGAGCGTTTTGGAAACAGACGGCGGTCCTATCGCTCACAAGCACATGCACACACGGGCATTATGGGCTTATCTCATCTCACGCAGCCCGCGCTAGGCCGCGGCTCGGTCCTCCGGGCTACTTTACTAATAACCTTTTTCTTATCAGGCACTCTGCACCTCTGCCTGTGATCAAAGACCTAATTAATGGAGCGGGGAAAGGTGAAGCATTCAAATAATAGAGACAGCTGTTTTTTCTCTGTTTGAAAGAATCCATTTGTATTGTTATCGGCAGAGAACAGTTCTCCAGTCCTTGCTTAATTGAGGGTCTGTCAATTCTCGCCACTTGATAAAAAACGCGAGTTGAAACGCGAAAGGTGGTAAGTGGCAGGAATATCACAGTGTTTCAACTCATCATCGGCTTTATGATCTCTTAAACGGTAATAAACGCAGATAAGAGGCGTGAGAGCTTCACACTAGCATAGACCTCTCGGGAGAGTCATGTTATTCTGAAGGTTTTGTCACGGCTGAGCGATCGACGAATCCCGGGGTTCATTTCGGCGTCGGTGGTGGCTGCATTTATAAAGCCTTTCGGCCGGGACGAAGGTAATTGCTTGACTTAGTGTGTTGCCTTGTCAATGTTGCTGTCACATTTCAGGACAAAGTGGGCTGAATAGGCTACTGGACATATTAACATTTCAACATTAGGTAAAATGTAAAATGGGGGACATGGGAATTAAGTGACACTTTAAATACAGACCTTCCACGCTAATAGCTTCCCTTTAGAAAGCATTTACTCTTTAATTCCCAAGGCCACTTATTTTGGGTGTAGCAGGCATTTGAAAGGGCTTTTCAAAGCTTAATTTCACTTCAAGCTCATATATGCATACTAGCCTTTACTCAACCTTTAACAGTACACTTCTTACTTGCAGTATAGTTTTAGGTTTGGGCACATTTGTTTTAATTTGCCATTTAAATCAAGCTTTGAAGTATATAATTCTCACATTTTGACCAATTCCATGACATTTCCAGTCATTTGTGGTTTCTATAGAGACTGCACTCAAAACAAAATCATGCCTGGCAAATCATAATTATGATATTAAGTCACAGTTGTAAGAAACAAGGTCAAAATTATGAGATAAAAAGTCAAAATTGACAAACATTTATAGGATATAAAGATTATGACACAAAGTTGAAATTATTACAAAACAATCATGACTATCAAAATTATGACCAAATTCAATTCTGACTTGTCAAAATTATGAGATAAAAAGTCAAAATGATGTATTATTTTTATGTTATAATTACTGTATTATTCACCAATGTGCAAATGGGCTTCCATACAGGGCCAATTTCTAGCCCATTAAATATCTATAAACATCTGAAAATTACTAGAAAATGTATTAACAAAAAAAATGTAAATGTTTTAAAATGTTTTCCAGACCTGGAAATCACAATTATAAAATTCCCTCATATTTTCCTGTTTTTCATAACTGTGGGAACCCTGTAAATTTTATTTATTTATTTTTTATTTAAATTTGAAAAATAATAATAATAATCTTCTCCACACCTCTACTAGTCCTTACATATCTCTATTCTAGTCTTTACTCTTTTGAATAATCTTGGAACTTTGTATTACAGCACTTCTGCCGCTTTAGAATGAATCTAATTTGTATTTTTGTATTTCTAATTTGGAAGTTGCTAAATGAATGAATGTAAATGATGCATCCAAACAGAATGTATTCTCACCTATAAGATGCAAGAGGTTCTTTTGCTTTTAGAGTATTTAAAACAAAGACAAAAAGAAATCCACAGCCTCCAATGCATGTATGAACATATTTATTACACAGTAAAGAGTACAACAATACCAGAATCATACTGCAAAGATTCACAGACTGACAGACCATTTACTACAGCCCCCAAAAATGAGAGAAAATAAAGAAAACAGATTAAACAAGAAACCACAGCTCTGACATGGTAGACCCAAAAACCCTAGAGTATACTGAAATGGTGTGACAGTCCACACCCTCCCAGCCCACCTGTAACCTGTGGTTCATGTTTACATTAAGTATTGCACAATGACTTTCATGAGTTTTTTTTTTTCACAATAAAGATTTTCGAAGAATCCTACAACTGCCCGTCCTGAACCCACCCGACCAATTCATTTCACTTAATGTTTCAACTGTCCCTTTATTATCCCAAAGTTTAATTCACTTTACAAACTGGAGAAAATAAAAACGTAACACCTGGCAAACAAGGCATGCACAAATTCACCAGCCGTTACTTTTCGCTCAAGTTTGGTGCAAATCCCTCATAAACACGAACCTAAATGACACTGACGAGCAGCCAAGCGTGTCTCACAACAGAAGACAGAAATGGGGGGAAAGGGGGTGCAGGAGAAGAGGAGGGCAATAAGAATATATCACATTTCTCATTTTTGACCATGTATTGAATTATAGTGTATATCAAATGGAGTCAACACTCTGAAATCCTTTTTTTTTAAATTTGAGTTGACTCAAAGTGATTTGTACGCGTGACAAACTTAAAAATAACAACTTTTTTTAATGTATTCTATTCATTTTTTTCTCATGAGGTCTGCATTGTTACCAAGTAGTGATATGGTTTGCAGCTATATGAGCCTTTAACTTTGGGTTTAAGTCCTGTTCTCATGTTCCCATTTGGTTTGACTAGACCAGTGTCCGCTCAGCGACTGGTGCTCCTAACACGCTGTCAGAGGTAGAGTGAGACTTTTTGCCACCGAGGAAAAAAAGGTTGTAGCAAAACAGACGTACTAGACTGGGAAGGAGAAGGAGTTATTTAATGCTTCATCCGTGCTTATTTTATTCAGGTCACCCTGATTGAACTCACTACACTAACTATATGTATTTTTCAAAAATAGTACACTAGTGTTTCAAGACAGCTTAGCTGGCAGATTCTCTGGAGATGCGGACAGGTGTCTTACACCTTTTTTTTTTTTTTTTTGGATTATTTAACCGTAGCATGCCGGAGGAGGCTGGGAGCATGTCCAGAGCCAGCCACTCCTCCTAAGAGGTCAAATGCACAGCGTTTAGCACCATGGTTTGGGGGACATGAGCTGTCAGAGTGCAGTTAAGTGCCCATTTAGACCCCTCTTCCTCTTTAGCCATTGACGAGGTTGTTTAGTTTTAGATTCTCACATGGCTTTTTATCTTGAGCTGAAACACTTGAAGGTTTGGTTATGTGCCATTCATGAACGAGAAGAGCTTCGGTTCGGTTGGGCTGGTTGCCTTTTGGAGCGACGTTCTTATGACGAATCCATTTTCGAGGAATGATACGGAAGAAAAAACGACGACAATGAAACGGTTGTGAAACCTCGCCCTGCAGGAACTACATATGGGATCCACCTTTTCGATTATTGCTCAATCATTCAGACCACATCATCCTCACATGAAACCCTCTTTCCTTAGGAACTGCTACATGGTTTTGAGTGGCTCCTCCTCTCTACGAGCTGAACAGGGCTGGTCTTGGCTCTGGACAGGGGAGAGTTAAAGGTTTTCGAATGGAAACATTGCTCAATGTGGCTTCCCCTGATAAACACGTTGAGAAAACAAGAATACATTGGAGTCTCTTTTGTCATCTTAGATAAAATCAGGTTTTGGTCCTTCATGTCTGTCTTTGGCTGTCTTCCATATTAATTATTTTGTAATACTGTGTATCCTGGTGCTCTGAAGTGTTAAAGCTGTCTGTTTTTCTCCTCTGCATTTGGAAAGTTAGTGTCTTTTTTGTAATTTTTTTTTCTTTTTTTGTAGAAAACAAAAACAACATATACTATAGCGTTCAGTATGCATATGCATGCACTGTCCTTAACTATTCAAAGCAAAATGTTTAGAAAAAAATGTTAACAAAAGCAGATTGTGATACTTCTGTTTTCTTTTTTTTACAGATTTTTCTAAATTTTTTAACAAGAAAAGGAAATCACAGATATGTAATGAAGCACTCCAAAGATAACCTATGAAGTGAGGCTCCCTATAGAAAAAAAACTGCCAAAAGAAGCATGCTGAGAGAAACCGTGACAGTGCAAATACATTTATGTACGTCCCATGTACAAAAACATTTATGTTAGCATTCCATGTAACATGCTAGTTCTCAGAAAAAAACATCTGAATGAGACTAAAGTAGCAGCTCTGAGAGATAGCGTTTGTCTTTTGAGGACAATGGGGAAAGTGTTCTTTCTTCTTAGAGAACTACAAGGGGACTAGCACAAACACATACGAATAGAAAAGCAGCTTGCGAGAGAGAGCAAGAGAGAGAGAAAATATGTTCTTCCTTTTTGCACCTAGAAAGACTAAAAAGTTGTGACTGTGGTTTAAACTATTAATGCGTCGTCACAATTGTCCAGCACATGTACAATAAATAACCATTGGAGACGGCACAGGACACAAGTGTTTAACACGATGAGATCTAGAAGGACAAAAAGAAGCAGAACGAGGACTGATGGCGGGATTAGAGATAGGCAGGACAGAAGAGGGCTCTGGGCTGGCTCCAACAGCCAGGGATTTATGGGTAATTTATCAGCCCTTTGTTTCCCAGCGGCTGTCACGGTGAGGTTCTGACAGTACTACTCTGGTGGGCAGATGACTTCACTTCCTGTTTTGGGAGCAGATGGAGTGCATTTGGGATCAGGGCTCAGAGTGCATCCTTCATTACGCCGTGTGGTACTCAACATCCAACACGGGCCCTCCTCGCCCCTACATTCCTCAGTGAAACAGCTTTTTATTTCTCAGACCATTGACCTGGATATTATCTTGCAGAAGAGGGACGAACATCTGCGTTCCTTCACAATCTGCTCCACATCTGCAGAGTTCAGTGCGCGAGCCAGAAAAGCCGTCCGCTGTCTACTCCACCACGTCCGACACAGATGCCTTGTTGACTTCTTTACAAGGAACGCTGTCTTTTTGTCTTAATAATATTCTGAGTGTTTGCTTTCATCAGCTATGAAGTATTTCCTTGGTTTTTGTCATTTAAAGTGTCCTTTAATGAGGTCAAATAGTTTTATATCCCAGCTACTGGATAAAGAGCTTTGAGAACGGAATGAAGGAGGGAAAAAAAAACGACAAAAAAACGGAACGAAGGGGAGGTCAAATATACTCATCGAGAGGTCCCGGCTGTCTACTCCATTTTTCTTCTTATTTACAAGAATGTAAGAGAGCCATAACAACAATAAACGACATTATCAACAGTAATCGATAATAGCTGTAGTAACAATAAAGAACAATGAGAATTTCAAACAAAGAATATCTTTGCGTTCTCTATCATGGCAAGTCAATATGACCCGAAATGGACCTCCTGTGGGTGATCGCCCTAAGTACAGTCTTCTCTCTTTGTTAGTGTGCTAGATTTAGCATTTTGGAGCGAGTGAGGCAGGTGAGTCAGTCCCCGGTCAGCTGAGGCATCAAGAACGGCCCGCTCGGGGCTCTAACGTGGCGTGGTCTCTATGGCGGAGGGCGTGCCGGGCGTGGCCGAGCGAGGAGTAGCGGCGGATGGTGTGTTCGTGGGGCTGCCGGCTCCGCTGCTTGGGGTGGCCGAGGAGCTGACGGTGGCGGGGGTCTCGCCCTGCTGCTGAGCCTGCAGAGTCTGGCCACATACGTGGTGGTGCTTTTCCCAGTCTTTGTGCTGGCAGAAAGAACCGCAGTAACGCGCCGTGTTGCAGCCGCTGCAGGTCTCGCTCGCCTTGCGCCCGCAATTCCAGCAGCTCTGCACGGGAAAGAGGGAGGAGGAGGTTTAAGCTGTGATATATTAAAAAAATGTGCACTTGTTTCCATGGGTATTATCCCAATTAGGAAATAATAGATGCACAGACCTTTGAGAAAAACGAGCGAAAGTCTCGGCTCATTAGCAGCAAACACTTCCTATTTGAGTTTAAGTCTAAATAGAGAATTCTGCTTTATTTTTCTTTGGATCTCCCTGCTTTGAAAATGAAATGATGAGCTAGCTAGGGAAAAACGCAGTAATTTTACCCAGTTCCACATGGCGCTACGTGAGGACACATTTGTAACAGGTTAACTACAAAATGCTTAACGATCACAGAGAAACTCAGGTTACCACTGTGGCCTCTTTGTGTTTGTCTCTGGGCCAAATAAGAGCAATTATCACAAAGTCTTGAATGCGTCCCAGAGACAAGAAGCCAAAGTTATAAACAGCTACCGACGCAATCCTCCAGGGGGACGTGCATAAACATGGCTCGTGCAATTAAACTCGGATGCGTGCCGCCTTTCTGTGTTAACTGATTAAACGAGCCGTACCCCCGCTGTGCGCAGACACTCGGCGCTCCCTTCCCAATTTCCCTCATCCAAATCAGTACCACCTTAACTGTCCACATGTTTCATTTAGAGGAGGAAAAGTGCCGCTCTGCCTGAGGTGGTAAATGCAATGTTATATTCCTCGGCTCTGCGTGACACCGGGCTGCATGAGGAATTATCTGGGACACACTTTCTCTTCCCCCTTTCATATGATCTCCATGTTTCCCAAAAGATTTCCATACTGAGGAGATCAAATGTAAGCTATGGAAATAAAACAGCCCGGCCAAGTAAATCAAGCATCTACATATAAAATAAAATAAAATCCCCAAGATAATATATAATGCAAAATATAATAAATTATGAAATATATCACCACCCCCATGAATCATTGTGCAGTATGTGAATGCTGCAGCTGTTCACTAATACAATAACAATGTGCGGTAGGCGTACAAGCTGTTACCTCACTAGAGTCCTCCTGCTGGTTGATGACTGACAGCGCGTCCTCTGCCGCTTGTCTCTTGGCCTCGGCCACCGTGCGCTCCATCTTGGCTCGCTCAGTGCTGATCATCTCGTGGGCCTTGCGCTCGGCCTCTGACACGGCTTTCTGCAACTCAGACATGGCCTGCCTCTTCACCTCATTCACAGCCTCTTCTGAAAGAAAGAGCACAGTGCTTTTAAGTGTCCAGGGCACAGCAACAGAAACCCAGCAAATAGTTCAGAGAGAATAACTGATGTTAACATAACATATAATCTGAAGCTCTGCTAACTAGATAAAAACGTTACAACTGTATGCTGTACAGATTTGTCCAGCTAAACTAAAACATGATTTATGTGACAACATCTAAGGCTTACAAAAAAACAATAGAAAACCGCACTAATGCACAACCAATAAATTGAAAGTGCTTATGCCAAAAACCTTTAAGAATCTCTCTCTCTCTACACACAATCCCCTAACAATAGTATCTGACATTTTAATTCAATTCAAGTAACTTAACAGCTAATTATTGTGCATTTTGAAAGCTATTTTTATGTTGTCTAATTGATCCTATTGGCTTGTTTTGTTCAAAAGCAGCTGAGAGATTAATCTGGGGATTAATTACAAACATCCATTTTTATTTGAGTGGGCTCAGATGACTTTCTGTGTTTGCTGAATACAAATAAACAAGAAAAAGTGCTTTTGTTTTGCGTCAAACCAAAGACTTGACTGTAGTGCACAAGGCAGATTCCAGGTAATCCTTGATATTTTTTCCTTCTGAAGTATAAATGTATTTCCTTGAACTCGTACTTTATCTGTACTTTTACATTGTTATCCCATTAACCGTAAATACTTCTGGCAGGAAAACTCATCTCAAGAGCAGACTAGGGTTTTTTGTGTTTGTTTGTTTTCATTGTTCAAGGCTGCAGCCTGACTAATTGCATATGCAAATTGGGCAATTTATATTTAAATTATGCATTTCAATTGCGCCCCCAAAGGCCCATGCAGATCAGGATATGGCACTGTGCGAGAAAGGGCTTGAATATTCATCACCTACTGTACACAATCTTTCTAAAAAAAAAAAGAAGGACATTCACCCCTTATTATACTGTGGCAACTTGTGAAGACCTCTTTAAGGCAATTCTGACTCTTAAACACTTTTAGCTTGGGCTGTGTAACCATCACTAGAGGCGTACAATGGTTTAGAAAACAAGGAGTTTTAATAGACTAAACTGTCATGGTAGTCTCTTGTTCTGCAGAAATGGATGGCTGCGGTTGTGCAGACCCTCCTCCCCAGTCTTAAATATGAAGGAATATAGAGCCAGAGACATTTTCATCAAGACTGGACTGAATTGTGAAACCATGGTGGTTTGGTGCACAAAGTCGTCCTCTTGATTGGCTGAGGTCACGGAAAATGCACCACATTCCCTGACACATTTTACTGCATTTATATATGACTATTCAGATGGAATTTCAATCTGTGGTGATTTTTTTAGGGTGTTACTACCGCCGTTGTGATGTGAAGGCAATGTATTAACTAAAATGAGCAGTCTTTTGTAACGTCACTTTCATGGTAAGGTTTGTTTGCTGTTATAAAACCTCTGGTAAGACCACACAGCAAAGACAAACTGCTTTAGCAGATGCGTCTGTCATGTATTAGCATGCTGAGGCCAAGGTAAACAATCTGCTATTACAGAATCCATCACTTGTCATAATTCACAGATCAACTGCTCTTTAAACAAAGCCTTTTAATATCTTTATCCGTCTTTTAACCAGCTCCTCTGCTGTGATAAAACAGAGTGCCATGGAGAGCTGAGAGCCTGTTGCACAGCTAATGGCAGGAGTGCCGAAGTGCTGTAAAGGCTGGGAGCACTTAAGTGTCCTGTTCAGCCAGAGCAATAAAAGAGCTTTATGATCTGACATCACTGTTGGAATGTGTATTAACGTATATCAATCACTAAACTGCCCAACATATGACTCCTTGCAAAATGCCACAAAAACGAAATTGCACAACAAAAATGTCAAAACTCACTAAACCTTCAAAGTGTTTTATCAGCTTCTAAACATTTTTTGTTAATGTTGGTTGGTAAATGATGGTTACATAAAATGCATGATGACTAAATCTGATTTTTGTCCTTGAAAGACTTTATTTTTAATAAAATCTTATTTTTCAATAAAATAATTTTATTAAACAATTCTAGTAGCTTTAAAAGCATTTAAATTGAATTGAATTCCTGTTTATTTATTATAATATTTTTATTTATTTATTTATAAATATGAATTTATTTATCATTCAGTTTTTACCGAGTTATTAATATTTGTTCTTGCCTAGTGTTTCATCTTCTATTACATGTACATCATTTCTTGTGCATTTTCCCCCCTGATTTTTCTCAAGAACAACCGTGATCTCAGGAAAAAACTGTTATGTCGAGAACACACCAGAGTTTGGTGTGACACCGAACAGGTTCCCACCTGACTCTGCAGTTCTGCATACAAATAACTAACTGACTGACTGATTGAATTTCAGAGAGCTTTTAAATCACAGACAGGCTTTGAAAGAGCTCTGTCTGAATAATTTAGCTTTGATTTTCCACCTGTGCTTATGAGTGTGTGTACATGTTTAAAAAAATGAAAAAGACAGCATGCTAACCGGCTTTCTTCCAGATTTCTTCAGGTACGTATCCAGACACTGGCCTGTGAAGGACCTCCCTATGGATGTCTGGAAGAGAGAGAAGAAAGGACACTTCATTTACAATGAACTCAATACATGGTACAACCATTCTACCAGTCAAAATAACTGATTGATCATTAATTATCATCAGGACAATTGACTAAATGTGTTCTTTTTAAGATCAAACATGTCAAGTTTATACACAAACAGATGCACAAAATAGAACATGAGGCCTTTCAGGTGATGTAGACACCTTCTTGTAATAAATAAGTATTACCTAAAGCATTACTTTCTTGACTGGCGGGGCTCTGCTGTCTGGACTGACTACTGCTGGAGCTGCTGGTCTTTTTAATATCTTCAGCATCACTGTAACGACGGATCCAGTAGTTGAGCTCCTCCCGGTCAGCCTCCTGGCACCTACGCAACACTGTCAGAGATCGGCGTGTCTTCTCCACCATGTCCATAATGCAGTTCAGGAGCTGCAGGGGAGATGCAGGCAGAGTGTTACCAACACAGCATCTGCTCTAAATAGAAATGACCAATTTAGATATAAAAACACAATGTTAAAGGCTTACATTGAATGATGACTCACACCTCCATATGTTTACAGTCATTAAAGCACTAATGCCAACCCCTGACAAAAAGTTAATGCTCTGAGGTTGCTCTTTTATAGCTCAGGACACCTTGCAATTTAAATAACAACTGCTGTTTGTCTTAAAACTTATTAGACAAAAAAAACTGTTCATATTAATATAGATATTTTGGAAGAATTTGAAAGAAATCTTTGTATTCATATCAAAATCTTTGATTTATGATTGCAGACGTTGGAATCTTGCACAAAAATCTGAGAAACAGGAGACTTAAAACAAAAATCTCCAGTTGAGCTCAATATGATCTCATTATTGTTTAGAAGAATGGTAAATAAATACAAAAAACATGCAAACATGCAAACACAGAAACATACCAGCTCTCGTATTCTCTCTCTCTCTCTCTCTCTCTCTCTCTCTCTCACACACACACACACACACACACACACACACACACACACACACATGCACTTTGGATAGTAATAAAAATGTTATTACTTTTCTTACATGGTCAAGGTGCTTCCACTCTTCTGCCCATTCTCTGTCTGTGAGTCTGTGATCTATGACTTCCTCCTGGCGAGTGCTGCCGTGCATTCCTGACACAGAACGAGAGCAAGAGGGAGAGTGAGTGTTAAACGTGTTACTATTTGGGCCTTGGTTTTCCATTTCTCTTGCTTGCCCTCAGCAGCATGTCGTGCCCGTCTGTTTCACAGCCATAGCTCACCCGCTTCCTGACATCCTCCATTGCTCACACACCCTTCATTCCTCACATGCTCTCATCCCTCACTCCATTCTTCAGTGTAGCCTGCGGGCACACTCTCTCGCTCTCTCCACGTCACACCAGAGCTGCCAGGCTTATGCATATCTTGTGCATATATCACTGGCTAACATGCTTGAGTATTTTTAGCACATTTAATCCCGATATGGCAAGTTGGTTTTATGTAAACCTCAAATCATTTTTAAAGAAGTTTATGTTCCTGATCCAACTAAGCCTCGCCTGGTTTAACTTCTAAGAGTCTGAGTGGCATGCAGTGGACTTTTGAGGATTTGCAGCATTGGCAAACTCAGCCACGGAGAATGGGGCTTCTATTGCTTTCATTTTCTCAAAATAATCAGAGAAATGTATTGAATGTTTTACACACACACACACACACACACACACACACACATATTCATATTTTATTTGTTTTATTATCATTGATTTTAATGATCATTAATTTAATTTACATTTTATTACTTCTTATTTATTTAATTAAGTAAGTACCTTTTCCTTAAAACACTTTTACTGTGACACTCTATTTTTCTGGGGTCTACTAAAGGCTATGAACTGAATTTGAGCCTCATTTTACTTGAAACTTGTTTTTACCCTCAAAATTTATAGGGGTCTTGCATCAAAATGGAATATGTTATTCATAAAGTTTGAGGATTGGCGGAATTGGTGGCCGCAGCCGTGGCAAAGGCGGCTTATATTGCACGTCTCAGACTCTAAATCTTTCATAGCACAGTAACGCTCTTATTAATGACTGTCCCCAGATGCTAGTGTAATCTGCTCTCTCTTACCCAGCGGCCGAGGGCGGTCGCGGAGCTCGCGGTGGTTAGGGTGGCGGTAGGAATCTCTGTAGTGGTGTGCGATGGGCATGTCGTCCAGACGGTAGTGCTGTGGAGGGGGCGGGGTGGGGTGTGGCAGGCCGTTGGGTTGGTAGGAGAGCCCGTTGGAGGGGCTGAAGCGCTGGCCAGGGCTAATAGTGCAGGGCCTCTTGTTGGGGTGCTCGGGATGGAGTGGCTCCCGCTCAAAGCCGTTCTCTTTGGTTCTGGAAAGAGATAGAAGAATCCAGAGTGAGGAACAGGAAGGAAGGAGCAGAAGTGTAAGAATGCTACACTGATGTAAATGTCATGATAGATAGACAGACAGACAGATATATTTTTTCTTGATTACATATCTTAATTTGATGTTATTTTAGTAACATTGAAAGTTACAATTTATTCAGAAGATGAAAAAGTCAAATTGCATTCCGTGCACTGTAAACAAAGAAAGAAAAAAAAAGTGTTCAACTTAAAGTGCTCATGCTGCTTTAAAATGTTACGTTTAGTCAACTTAAAATGTTGACAACTTGAATAGAATATTTCAGGTTAAATCTGGGAAAGTTATTCTAATGCAAATATTTTAAGTTGTGCTAATTGCAACAATATTTTTTTAGTGTATAAATTCTGAATAGGCATTTGTTTCTCACATTTTAAAAATAATAGGCCTATACCAAGCTTTTTAATCAGTCTGTTTTCAATTAGGGATACTATAACTGGTTAACCGTTAACCGACAGTAAGAATTTTGACTGATTAATACAGTTAAACTGTTTAAAATGCCATTCAAGTATTTTTAAAGTAATTTTTCTAAATATTTAAAAAAACATTGCATGGGTAAAAATACACTACACATATGAAATAAAATTGTGTTTTTGAGAGAGAGAGAGAGAAAAAAGATAAGTCATGAATAAGTGGCATTTTATTACATTCAGAAATAAAGCAACCGGTAAATAAAGCAAAATGTTTACAAGCTATTTTAGCTCCCCTCACTCCATAACAAATCTCAGAACAGAACAAGAATGAAAATATAAGAAGCTATAAACGACAAGCCAAAACAAATTAATTTTTAATTGGACGTTGGACTCAAGAACCTCTCACATTCGGCACGAATCCAAATGTTTCCATATTTGCGATATATCTGGATGCCAAACTATGATTTATTATGTAGGCTAAACCGGGTTTTGTACTTCACTCATGTTCCAATATCCACGTAAAACAAAATGTGCTTTGCATAATATCACGGCAGTACAGTGGTCACGCTAAACGGCACAGATTGAATACAGACTATTTAAATTGAGAAGTGTGGTATTTCAATATGTTTGGCTGTTTATGATAATGAATAGACTGTGTTGTCAAGTTAGCAATGCTTAGAACTGTGTGCGGGCATGATCACTTGAATGTTTTCTTATAAAAGTGGAAACAACTTACATACTCCTTCATTTGTGGTGATATAGATAAGAGTAAGACATCATTTGAAACAATTCAAAATATTTATTTTATTTGTGTAGATTCACACTAAAAACAAAACATTGTGCTTTTGTAAAATAGGAATCAAACAGGATGCCGCTTTCTGAAGTTTTTTGTGGAGCGCATCACAAAAATGAACCGAAACTCTGCATATAGGCTAAAGCCGAATACTTGTTGCACATTTTTTTCTTTTGTTTTGTTAATTTACTAAGTAAATATATTTCACATATAGGCCTATTTATTCTTTTTATATATAGCTTTATTATGTTCTTCTCCGTTCGCAGAAGCGCTGCAGGTGCGTGAAGTGACCATGTAAAATGAATCCCTGAAAAACAAATGTTGGTATTTTTAATGGGTGTTTACATTTAATTTAATTTAATTTAAAATATTCTTGTTGGTTAACTGTTAATAATCACGTAACGAGTGTCGGTTGTAGGTTAGAAGAAATAACCAAAATGAACATCCATTTCAATACAGTCTAATAAAAGTTAATCAAAATAATAATAATAATAATCATCATCATCATAATACAACTGCACCTGTCTATGAATATTGCTTGATGATCAAGCAGTATTGATCTAAAGAGTCTATATAACAAAGTACAAAAAAAACACTTGACTCTTGTTAATATTGTATGTATACAATTTAATAAAAGCCTATATTAAAGGGGCCATATGATGCTATTTTGTGTATTTGGTGTAACAGAATATGTTGACATGCTTTAATGTTCAAAAAACACATTATTTTTCAAATACTGCACATTATTGTAGGTCCTCTATGCCCCGTCTCTCTCAAACACGTAGTTTTCAACAAAGCCCCCTCCTTTGAGAAGCACAGTCTGCTCTGATTGGCCAGCTGACCCAGTGCATTGTGATTGGCCGAACACCACAAGCACCATTGGAAATGTAACGCCCCTTACCATAATCGTGAGCTTCAGCGTTCAAAGTAAATATCAAGACAGTTAATAATGTTGTTAGTTTTACCATCAGTTCAAGCCCGAAAGGGGTACAGAGTCGCGTGACAGACACGGTGATGATGCAGTACACAAGCCGGGGTTAAGACGGCTGACGTGCTATGATTTCTGACAGACAGTTCACTCTCCTGTGATGTGACCCTGTTCCCCTCACACAC
>NW_015505745.1:696390-713809 GCF_001515645.1 Sinocyclocheilus grahami | reverse complement strand
GCTTTCAAAATAAATGTAAAGACAGTAAATAATGTAATTAGTTTTACCATCAGTTCAAGCCCGAAAGGGGTACAGAGTCGCGTGACAGACACGGTGATGATGCAGTACACAAGCCGGGGTTAAGACGGCTGACGTGCTATGATTTCTGACAGACAGTTCACTCTCCTGTGATGTGACCCTGTTCCCCTCACACACACACACACACTACACGTTACTCTGCGCTGCACTGTGCAAAACTCCGCATTTGAACAGTCGATAGCAAATATATAAACTAATAACAAAACATACTTACAGTCGCTGTTTCAGAAGTGCCAGATTGTCATAGCAAAGTCAGAATTGACCCTTTTTTTATTTTTAGAAATAGCATTTGTGCATGGCCAGCCTTGTACTCTTCTAGGTTAAAAAAACTGTCGTCCATAAAATGCGTTGCACAAATTCGAACATCTGGGTTGTGCTGTTCTGTTGTAAATTAATCTTAACCAATGATTCCTAATTGCATCTACTTCCGGAAGGCCAAATAAAGTGCTTTTGCTTTCGCACTGAAACACACAGCGTCTCCCTGACATGGCTGCATCAACATTACTGCTGTTCCTGAAACCACGCCTTCTTTCTTTGCGTGTACATTTGGGCGGCATTATGCTAATATTTCCACATAGTGACGTAGACTGTTTTAGGTAGGTGTGGCTGACTCTTAACTTCTATAAAGAATATATCTTTGGATTTGAGACTTTAGTCTTTGCAACTTTACAGATATTCTTTATGCACCAAGAGCTTGTAACACTCCAAAGAGAAAAGAAAACTTGAAATTGCATCATATGACCCCTTTAAGTTTTGTTTGCAAAGGGATGAGGAACAGATAGGCTACTAGCCTATATAATGTGTGCAATAGGTGAAATTATGTATGGAAACAGCTCAAGTGCAATCTCTTTTTTTTGTGTAACAAAACTTATGCAAATTTTTTTTTTTTAAGGGATGGCGTCATTACGCACACCATTTTATGGGTAAAAGGTAATTTGGATGGAAACAAGCTGGAGACAGCAGAATATCTTCTATAAAGAATATATCTTTGGATTTGAGACTTTAGTCTTTGCAACTTTACAGATATTCTTTATGCACCAAGAGCTTGTAACACTCCAAAGAGAAAAGAAAACTTGAAATTGCATCATATGACCCCTTTAAGTTTTGTTTGCAAAGGGATGAGGAACAGATAGGCTACTAGCCTATATAATGTGTGCAATAGGTGAAATTATGTATGGAAACAGCTCAAGTGCAATCTCTTTTTTTTGTGTAACAAAACTTATGCAAATTTTTTTTTTTAAGGGATGGCGTCATTACGCACACCATTTTATGGGTAAAAGGTAATTTGGATGGAAACAAGCTGGAGACAGCAAAATTATTTTTTACGCATATTCCCTTTATCGATAACAAAACAGCGCAAAAACTGGATGGAAACTTGGCTACTGCCTGACATTGAGATGTCTTCTGGGGACAGTGAGTTCACATATGTAATATACTTTTCCTCCGCTGTGGGTCGAGGGAGAATGTGAAAGGCAGTTAGAGTCTGTCATCTAATGTGCTAAGTAGAAAAGCAGCTTCTATGCCTCTGTCAAGCACTTTGTTGTCAGTAAAAAGAGGCCTTGCCAGAGCACACGAGGACCCTAAGAGATGTGCACTTACAGGACTCACTCAGTACACCTAATCCCTAGGGCTTTCACATTGCTCTGCCCTTCACTTTCATGTGTCACGGGTCCAGGTGTTCACAGATGCTGGTACTCATGTGAGTCGCTGTGTGTGTGTTGTGAGGCAGTTGTCCCTCGGTTACCTCTGAAAAAGACTGAACTTCCTAATGAGCTGCTTTTATGAGCTGCTAATGCGCATCCATCACCGTCCATATGCTCCTCAAAGCCACCTCTCTCCTCCACCCATACATCCAAAACACAGTTGCCTTTATTTTACCCCAGTCTCACACATTTTAATACCTATTCTAATTATATCCATTCTTCCTGAACTCAAGTCTCCGATTCAGGTACGGTATGTAATATTTTCCCATCCACAAAACATTAATTTTTATGATTTTTTCTTTAATTTATTTAGAATTTTACTTATAGTATATCAATATATATTTTTATAGTTGTTAATATTTTTATTTGCTTAAAATACTGTGTCTTATGTGTCTTATTCAAATGTATTAAAAACGGTGTACTTTAAAAAAAAAAAAAGAAATTAATACTTTTATTCAGCAAGGATGTATTAATTTGATCAAAAGAGACAGTAAAGACCTTTATAATGTTACAAAAGATTTCTATTTCAAATAAATGCTGCTCTTTTCAACTTTCTATTTATCAAAGAATTCAAAAAAAAAAAAAGTTTCACATTTTCACAAAAATATTAGGCAGCACATCTGTTTTCAACATTGATGAGAAATGTATGTGAATATACTGTATATCAAATAGAAAACAGTTGTTTTAAACTAAAATAATATTTTACAGTATTACTGTTTTACTCTATTTTTTGATCAAGCAAATATAGCTTTGATGAGCATAAGAGACTTCTTTCAAATACATAAAACAATCTTACAGAGGCCAAACTTTTTTTTCTTTTTACTTTTTAAACTTTATTTTTCAAAAAGTGAGATCTCATTGACAGTTCTTGTGCGTAAGCATTTTAAATCCTAGGTAACGTCTTAAATTCCCTTCGTTTACATGACTCTTGAGGGGATCATTGAAAGCTGTGAACTGAATTTGAACCTCATTTCAATGGGAATTCACCTTTTTTGTTTTTCAAATATATAGGGGTTGTGCAGCACAATGGAATATTTTATTCAAATAAGTCTCAGCACACATTTCTCTTCTAAATGAGGAGAGTCGTACTAAGAAAGCATTGTGGGGTGCGCTTCTCTTTGTAGCCGTAGTTTCCCGATTCCTTTGATATTAATCAGACTGAAGTGACCGTACATTGTACTCTGTGATTAAGGACAGCATTGCTCCCTTTCAAATTCCAATATTGCTTTCTCTCTCTCTTGCACTTATCCCCGCGCGGCGGGGCGGGGTGCGCGTGGCGAAGCACGCACGCCAACTGTCATTGGCTTGTTTAGTTAACACTCGAAGGTGATTGGGCTCTCGGGCGAGATCCCCAATTCGTCAGTCACTGACGTAACGTCTCCGTTCCCTCCTTCAGGGAACGAGGGTTACACAAGTAACCTAGACGTTTCCTCCGCTGTGGGTCGAGGGAGAATGTGAAAGGCAGTTAGAGTCTGTCATCTAATGTGCTAAGTAGAAAAGCAGCTTCTATGCCTCCGTCAAGCACTTTGTTGTCAGTAAAAAGAGGTCTTGACAGAGCACACGAGGACCCTAAGAGATGTGCACTTACAGGACTCACTCAGTACACCTAATCCCTAGGGCTTTCACATTGCTCTGCCCTTCACTTTCATGTGTCACGGGTCCAGGTGTTCACAGATGCTGGTACTCATGTGAGTCGCTGTGTGTGTGTTGTGAGGCAGTTGTCCCTCGGTTACCTCTGAAAAAGACTGAACTTCCTAATGAGCTGCTTTTATGAGCTGCTAATGCGCATCCATCACCGTCCATATGCTCCTCAAAGCCACCTCTCTCCTCCACCCATACATCCAAAACACAGTTGCCTTTATTTGACCCCAGTCTCACACATTTTAATACCTATTCTAATTATATCCATTCTTCCTGAACTCAAGTCTCTGATTCAGGTACGGTATGTAATATTTTCCCATCCACAAAACATTAATTTTTATGATTTTTTCTTTAATTTATTTAGAATTTTACTTATAGTATATCAATATATATTTTTATAGTTGTTAATATTTTTATTTGCTTAAAATACTGTGTCTTATGTGTCTTATTCAAATGTATTAAAAACGGTGTACTTTAAAAAAAAAAAGAAATTAATACTTTTATTCAGCAAGGATGTATTAATTTGATCAAAAGAGACAGTAAAGACCTTTATAATGTTACAAAAGATTTCTATTTCAAATAAATGCTGCTCTTTTCAACTTTCTATTTATCAAAGAATTCAAAAAAAAAAAAAGTTTCACATTTTCACAAAAATATTAGGCAGCACATCTGTTTTCAACATTGATGAGAAATGTATGTGAATATACTGTATATCAAATAGAAAACAGTTGTTTTAAACTAAAATAATATTTTACAGTATTACTGTTTTACTCTATTTTTTGATCAAGCAAATATAGCTTTGATGAGCATAAGAGACTTCTTTCAAATAATAAAACAATCTTACAGAGGCCAAACTTTTTTTTCTTTTTACTTTTTAAACTTTATTTTTCAAAAAGTGAGATCTCATTGACAGTTCTTGTGCGTAAGCATTTTAAATCCTAGGTAACGTCTTAAATTCCCTTCGTTTACATGACTCTTGAGGGGATCATTGAAAGCTGTGAACTGAATTTGAACCTCATTTCAATGGGAATTCACCTTTTTTGTTTTTCAAATATATAGGGGTTGTGCAGCACAATGGAATATTTTATTCAAATAAGTCTCAGCACACATTTCTCTTCTAAATGAGGAGAGTCGTACTAAGAAAGCATTGTGGGGTGCGCTTCTCTTTGTAGCCGTAGTTTCCCGATTCCTTTGATATTAATCAGACTGAAGTGACCGTACATTGTACTCTGTGATTAAGGACAGCATTGCTCCCTTTCAAATTCCAATATTGCTTTCTCTCTCTCTTGCACCTCCTCATTCTGAGCGTAGAGAGTTGAGTCGAGCTGAGCCGAGCTAAGCAGAAACAGAAGCGCTTAGCCAGCTGTATCCGAACTGAGTCTCATCTGTATGTGTTATCAGCCATGTCCCCAGGCTCACCTAGCCATACATTAGAGCTCACGCAAAAATGCAGGTATTACATAAAAAAAAGACAGATAGAACAAAAAAAGAAAAATAGAGAGCTGTATATTCTTCTCTAATAACCATGAGGACCTGAGATGATATATATTCATATAAGATTGCACATTAAAAATTATTATTTCCTCACTGAAAAGAGGAAATAATTCTGAGCTCCTGGGAGTGAACTGATATATAAAAGCTTTTATATATTTTCTCTCAGGCCGCAACAGACATGTAGCCTCTCTAGTTTTATAGTGCGAATTCTCACTCGTGTTCATCTCAACAGGAAGCCACAAAATAATCTACCTGCATTCTCCAGATGTGTCTGGTTCCTGGTTCTGCTTCATTAGGGGATGAGAATCCAAATGATGCATGACAATATAGACACTCATAACCTCCTGCATCATTTCTGCAGCCCTCCTAATCTACAGTTGTATGTGGGTTCCTAAAGTCCACTTGCTAACAAATGAATGCTCAATTAAACATTTATCGACAATTTACCCCCAAAAATAAATTACTATGAGCTCTTGGTGTGAGAGATTCTTCATTGTCATTACAACTCACTTCTACTAATTATGCGTTTTTATACCTTGCAAACTTAAACATTTAGCTTTATGGTTTTGTGATAAATTGAACATTGTTGTAAATTCTGCTGATTTAAATTGGTGAGAAAACTGTCAGAATGACTTATGACAGCCTTGGAAACAAATTTGTTTGTTGAAAATTTGCTGTCTTTTTGTACAGAAAACATAATATTAAATAAAATAGAAATGTATTTATTTATTGTAAATTAATTTATAATTGTAAATTATACAAAAAAATAAATAATTGGTATTTTGTCTCAAAGCAAAATAAATGTTATATTTTTGTGTGCATGGGCAAGTGAAAATATAGTGTGACTGTTTGAATACCAACGAAACTACATGACTGATTGATGATGTTAATTTACAGTTCGGCTCACCTGTCAGGCGTTCTTCTCTTGCCGTTCTCGTTGACATCCATCAAGAGTTCAGACGAGTCGACAGGTGACGTGGTGCTTGTGTCCATCAGGAGTTGCTCATGTTGTGCTAGATACTGAGCCGGGTTCTGCTTGGCCAGCCGTGCACAGTGCACCAGCTCCCTCTGCAGTAGCGGCAGGTTGGCCTGTAGGGGGAGATAGCGGTCAGGATTTGCTGAGCAGATGTAGCACTATGAAGCTGTCCATAGCCAGAGGCTCTAAACACCGTTTTTTGTTTACTCATTATTATCATTACAGGTACATTCTTCCAAAATAAAGACACTCTCGTGCCGTTTCGAGCAGCACTCTGTTGTGACCTGAAACATGCATTAGTGCCCTGGGGCCTTGATATGAGCAATCATGGTCAACATAGAAAGTGACATCTTCAAAGCAGATGGTTTGGAGGAGGGGGTGGGGGGGCACATTCACTTTCTTTCTGTCTCATTTCCTCTGCATCGCCGTCGTGATTACTAGCTGGCTTGGCTTTCTCCGAAAGCACTTGGAGGCCTTTCCACTTCAAAGACACACTGAGGAGCATTTTCACGGCAGATGAAAGGTTTTTGTGAATCCCCATCCAGTGACAGTCGGACTATTGCAGCATCTAAACATCACAAGGTGTGAGTTGGAGGATGATGTCTATTTTCTCTCTTTCTGTGCTTTCTTCATCTCTGTTTTCTTTCTTTCTTTCTCTATGGCCTGTGACTCTGATCTAAGACTATAATCAAACATCTTTTCAGCTCTGCAATATTCTTCAGTGTACTCCCACTGTGTGCCTTTTCAGTGATGTAATGGCTAAAATTAGGAGCAATGCGCTGATTGAATATTGAACAAAGCACAATGAAAGCACAGACTTTAAAGAAAATGTGGCCAAAATTTAGCCGCTGGTCATGATGAAGATTAAATGGCAAAAATCAAAAAAGTAAAATATAAAAAAGTAAATAAATAAAAATTATTCTGATAAATGTTAATGATGATAATGATGGAGATTGTTTATGAAAGACCGCCTGGTCACCAGCTGTATGAGGTAATGGTCTGTTAGTAGTTTATGATGATAATTACCAGAGGCCAGTGAAATTGCTTTGACCCTCAGTGACCTCAGACTTTCATTAAATGGAGGTCCTCATAGTTAGTGACAGTTCACATACAACATGTACAAAGCAAACATGATTTTCTCTTAGAACTAAGTTATCTTTTTACTCCATTGACAGATATATTTCATGTTTAAACACTTAATTTTGATACATTTTATAGAAAACAAGACTTGATATAAGTAATTTAGCTTTTAATCTTAATTTATCTTGTTTTAAGAATGTTTAGATATCTTTTACTGGAAAACAAGACAAAATACTGAGGAAGAAAGTCATTCTTGCAGTGTATTTCAAGATAATGAATGAGAAAAGCTTATTCATCAGTAAAAGTTAGAACAGTAGTTTGCAATTTTATTGTTTATCATTATCAATGTTTTAATTAAATCCTGCAAGTTTATAAAACATGCAATGATTTGACATTTACTTTGATTATGTCTGAGTGTGTTCTCCAGCTCCTGTGTGGTCCATTAGCACACAACTAGTTGGAAACCAGCATATCAAACACAAGCCGCAAAGCAGTTTGCCACGTATATGCAATCCTCACTACCTCTGCACTGCTAGCTGGTGAAGCGCCGCCTATGTCACGCTGAGAACGTCTCTAAGCAATGAGGCACAGAGCCGCAGAGGAACACATGTGCTTACAGGCTTTATGGAGCCTGCTGAACGAAACGGTGGCTAAATATTACAAATGTATCTGACGAGGAATCCATTTAGAGAAATCATAAACAAACGCCATCAGCACAAAGGCCATCAGCTGGCGTCGAATTTGGATTACATCATTAGTGTGATGCACACTGCCCTTCCTGTAAACACTTCCCCGCAAAACCCAACTCTGACTGGAGGGTCGCTAGACAACATTAGCCTAATGAAAAAATGCTGCTAATGCACATTGTTGCAGCTGCGCTTCTGCACACTTATAAAAGCCCCTGTTCCCACAGCCATATGTTATTTGTCATTAAAGGCTCCTTTGAGGAAAACCACTAAAATTAGATGAGAGGGAAAGAGGGAGCGAGAAAAAAACCCACAAGTTGCATCTTTGATACCACCCCTCCTGACTGGATGATACAGTAACCATATGGCGTGGAGCTGCACAAGAGTGAGCGAGTCAGGGAAGTGTCCCTGTATGCTTCTCTGCATCCGTCAGTGACCGGCGCAACCCCTAATGGGACCAATTTCTGTACGACAGAGCAGGCCAGGACAAGCAGTAGACAAGATGAAATGCCTTTGAATGGTGTGAACGGAGACCACATCAAAAGGTCGGACCCCTTTCCATCATCATCTAATGGAGTAAACAACACAGATTTGATCCATCTCCACTGGTCACTTATTTCATTATTATGGAAAGGAAGAAAGCAAAGCACAAGAGAAAGATGGGAAACAAGGGGAGGGGGGTGAAGGTTAGACAAAGAGGGAGGAGAAGGAGGGTAGGTTGGAGTGCCGTGCGTAATAGCTGTCACTTACAAGCAGATGAAAACGAATGGCTAACGATTGAGGGTGGATGGATACAGCAGTCACCATATGCTCATGAGAATTTAATCTCTATCAACCACTGATGTCTATTTGTTACTTATGTCATAAATTAACAAATTATACGTTCACTCTGCAGGCTACAATCATTTTAATCCTGAACACGATAATGTGAAACAAAAGTATAGCATGTGTAACTCAAATACTTCCCTTGGTCGAAAGAATAATATGCAGAGTGTTTATTTGAATGGTTCGTGTTAAGTGCTCCAACATAAACAGGCCCAGAGACACATTTAACTGTAATGAAATAAGAGCCGCAGTGACAAAGGGGCAGCAGAGAGGGCAAAGGTTGATATTCTCCCAGACAACAGATCGTCTTACTGTGGTAATGGTTTCAGATGTGCCCTGCCCTCCGAAATTTGCAGTGTGAGAAAAGTGACGGTCGAACAAGGGTGTCCATCGGCACGTATGAATAAATAGAGACACTGTGTAGTGGGACAAGCCCATATGGTGCTGTTACACTGAATAATGTAGGTTCACATCATGTATTTCCAAAGAGAAATTATAAAAATAGGTCCCAGTGATCAAGAAACCTGATGCCTCTTTGCTCATGAGGAAACCATGTATCCATTTAGGCCATTTAAAAGCGAGGGATGAAACAAAACGAAAGCTGGGAGAAATATGTACATCTGTGCCTCAGTTGTTTAAATATTTTCCAGATTGCTTGTGCAATACCTTCAGAAAGGGGATGACAAAAGGTCGGAGTGGGAAGTTGGTCGCTTCTTGCAGTTTGGAGTGGAATTCCTCAATGGTTAGAGTGGAGTTCTGCAGGGAGAGAGGAAAAAAGATGGTGCACGCATGAATACATGTGGAAAACATTATGTGATAATATTACTTATTGGAGGCAAAACTATATCCTGCTGAAGATTGAATGATTTGAAGACTGTAATGGGAGGCATATGGATGGCTGTGGTGAAAGGCCTCGTAAGGGGAAGTTTGATCTGGAGGCTTTTACATGTGCATGCGCTGACCGCATTATCATTGCGTCAACAAACACATGCACAAACATGTATGCAAACAAAACTACAGATGCAGTATCACTGCACAGCTTACTCAGCGAGATAAAAAATGTAACATGAGATAAAACATAAAACATAAAACATGTGTCTTATTCCCTACCGAACTGACATATATCTCACCCCTGTTAAACTCGGCAGTGTAAAAAGAGAAATGACTAATTTCAATCTTTCCTGCTCTCTGCTCTATCATCTTTTAACATACTGATAGGACTGATAGGACACTATTTTCAATTTTCTACATGTTATTTCCAAGAGAGCTAGCGGAAGGAAAGATGGGAAAGAGAGCAAGGAGTTGCACATTTGAGAAAAATACACAGGCTTTTTTTCTCCCCTCATTTCCCAGACCTGAATTTTGTTACATTAGGCTTACATCTGTTCGGCCAGATTGCAGCGGCCTGTTTTGACAGCCAGAAAGCCTCCTGAGCTTTTCTCCAGCATCGGCGGCGCTAATTAAGTGTGTCACTCTTTTCAATAAGGCAGAGTGGGGAGCGAATTAAAAAGAGCCACGGAAGCCGAGGGGACACAAGGAAGCCTCTGCATGTAGACACAGCAAAAAATAAACAAATGCCTGCTGAAAAAAAGAGCTTTCCATTGGAATGGTTAATTAAAGCAGCCCTCCTCTAGTACAGGCTGCTATTTCGCCATTGTTTATTCCGTAACTACATATTAATGAAAATAATGCTGTGGTATAGCTTATGGTGCACATCTTGTCAAGTGGATTTTTTTTTCCAGTTATGTTGCTATACTTAGCTACAGATGTGTTCTATTTGATTTATTGTTGTTGGACAAGCCTTTATTTTCTATGATGAAAGCCAAACAAGATTTGGTATCAAGACCTTTTTGGTGGCAAGAAAGCAAAACATATCAATTTCTACTGTCTGCAAACTTTTCAGGAGACAATAAACACTAGTATCTTGGCAGAGATAACTGTTTTTTCCTAAAGACTTTGAGTCAGAATATACATTTAACACTATGATAGAAAATCCTTCCCATTTCCCCATTAAAGTCATGAAGAAATGGAAGTAGTGATTTTCTTCCATATTGTGACGTACATCTGAGTGAAACAGATTATCAAAAAAGAAAAAAAATATAGGGTGGAGGCTTGGTTCAATTCATTGGTTGTTGACTGAAATATAAGATTTCAGATACAGGTGAATGCAAGCTTGCAAGGGTGGGGGTTCAGCTGTTTAAATGACTGGAGAAGTCCTGCAAATGTCATTTCACGCAAAGTGAAACTTTAAAAATAAAACTTTTGCATGGATGAATCATTCAGAATAAGATCAATGACATGCATATACACAATAGATGGTGAATTTTAGCCAGTAAGTGCCACACAGTTTGTGACTGCAGACTTACCACAAGCCCCAACACCAGGGTACGCACTCGTTCTCCTATCTCAGGTGAGATGTCATTGCCGAACTGCTGTAGTGTCGTGAGAAAGCGTTTGAGCTTGCTGAGCTGCCTTGCACCACAGGCCGGTGGCAGCTGTTGATTGGCCAGCGAGGATGAAGATGACGATGAAGGCCCATTGCTGAAACCATTGGGTGGAGATGGAGCTCCATTCAGTGCAGTGGGAGAGTGACTGGTGCCATTCGTTACTGGAAAACAGAAACTTAATTTTTTCAACATGCCACAAAGAGAACTTTGGCATTTATTTTTAACCCAAGCATATTGAATGATCTTAACTCAAAAGATTCATATTAAAAACTGCCAGGAACATTCCTTAAAAAGAAGCTGCAAGCAATCCTTTGTCAAAAATTACATTGGCATATGAACGCCTGTGACTGACGGTGCTTGAACGAGGCAGTTTTGAGAAGGAAGCCATGCGTTCTTGCTTCCATACATAAGACATATTAAGTCCAGAGGAGGAGAGTACATGTGGTCGAGTGCCCCCGTGCCACATTGAGAAACATACGCAGCAGAAGGATGCAGCTTGGAATCAACGTCTCTCTAATGAGATTAGGCTGCATGATAGCCTCGTTTGCCTGGCCTTCCTCCAACAGAACAGAAACGAGATACTTGAGTTGCATCTGGTAACAATTACATGGAGAGGAAATCAAAGCGCTTGCTTTGTTAAACCTTCAGAATGTATAATTAGAGTCTGCCTTTAAAAAGGCTCTGGATTGCTTCAGACTCGGCTTGCTTTTTGTCTCTTTTTTCATAAGTGCTAATTGCAGAGTCCAACTGATCTGTTTTTAGGGATGTAACATCAGAGAGAGGAATGTGTTACTGCTGTTGACAGCACACCACTGCTCAATTACACTGACATGGTGCTGGGAGGCTGTGGCACGGACGCCTTTGATAGTGAGCCGCTCTAGCGCTCCCCTGAGCGGGCATATGTGATGCTCTTTGTGCCATGAGCCAGCGGGCAGATGTAAAAATCTGCTGGTCAGTAGACAAGGGGAAATCATGTTGACTGTAATGAGGGGAGTGCAAAATTACAAATTCTTTAAAATCGACAAAGTTGATGGCTTATCTGAATGACTGGTCAACCAGTCGACCTTAAAGCCTTGTATAATTCTACCACTTTACTTTTACATTTTTTGATTGTTCTATGTTTTGATCTTTTTTGTTTCCATATTGGAAATACTTATTTTATATTGTATAGGTTGTATTTTATATATTTTTTAAACTGTATTTATCTTTATTATGCCTACTCTTAGTGTTAAGTGTTAACTGTATGCACCAAGGGTCTGAGAGTAACGCAGAATTGAAAATAAAGCAGACTTTGACTTTTGCATTGTAATTTTCTGATCTGTCTTGTCGTTCTCTGTCTTTATAAAGTAACTTTGAACATTAGAAAGGAGTTATTTAAATAAAACATTAATATTAGTAGTAGTAGTATTAATTAACAAGTAGTAGAGTATAAAATAAACATTTTGGACATAATTAATAATCACCCATTTTACGGAAATAGGATTTAAAAAATAACATTTTAATTCTGACCTTGTGTTCAGTCTCGATTAGAACACATCACATCTAGTTTAGCAGTCGCATACAGTCAATTCAAATATTTTAATGCAATTGAAGCTCAAATTGAATCTGAAAATTCAATATACACATATGATTGGAAATCCATGCAGCTTCTATACTAATCTCTATTGGAAGCAAACACAACTGATTTAACATTTGAAGCACATTTCATTTAAACCAACTAGTCAACAATACTGACACATCACGAACTGTAAAAAAGCAGGAAGTTTTCAATACGACACAAATACGCAGCACAATGTTTAAAAGAAATAATGAATCTCAATAAACTCCCTTTCTATGAACCAAATTTAAAAATCTGTACTGCATTGATCTGGCTAAACTGACTTGGTTAAAATAGTGTAGATGCTGGAAATTTGTTTAGATACCCACACTTTTCAAGGAAGAACAAAAAACAGATCTGGACTCATTTTAAAAAGGTATTTTAAAGTATTTTAGGACTATTTTATACTTTTGTGTCATTCATATGCATTGGTCTTCTGTTGAGGTGTCTATGTATAGGCCGAGTACAGTGTGTGCTAGAACTCACATGCAGTGGGGGTAAAGGAGCTGGTCCTGGGAGCTCCCTGTGTGGTGGGGGGAGGAGGCATGGTGGGCGGAGTTAACCTGGACTGTGTTTTCACATCAGCAGGTGAGTCAGGCATGGTGGAGCGCTTCTCAGTGCGATCTGCAGAAGAAAAAGTGGAACAGTTCTTGTGAGACCTCAGTGATATCCCAACAGCTGCCTCTCTACAGCACCTGAGCTCCTGTAAAATATACACACACACAGCTACATAGACGGTACACGCCTTTAGAGAGTTCAGAGATAGTAACACCAGCCAAATTCCAGCTGTCATCCCCATTTCCCTAATGATCAAGAACACTGGCAATATTCTCATTAAAATGTTTCAGAAATCTGGAGGAGCCCCACAGAGGTCTTCAGCATCCACAACAGACATGTAATGTCTAAAGTACCTCGTTTCTCCAGACTAAAAAGTCAGTCGACCCATTTTGATAATGGTCACTTGATAACACTTGATAATGGTTAAGAACAGTGTTGGGTAAGTTACTTTAAAAAAGTAATTAATTACTAATTACATCATCAATATTGTATTTAAATTACTTTTCTAATTACTCTGTCTGAAAAGTAATTTAATTACTTAATAAGTAACTTAATTATTCAAATCGTAAATTATTTCTTAAAATCCCTATACACACTGATGCATAGACAACTGAAATGAAACTCTTAATTCTTTCAGTTTGAGTTAAACATGGAATAGTTTAGCCTTTTAGCATTAAAACAACTGTAATACTTAAGCATTTTAATAAAAAATTTAACCTTTGGTTAACAAACAGAAATACAAAATATCTGAATAACAAAAAAAAAAAGCTTAAGAAAAGTTAAACAAGTTGTAAGTATCTTTTATAAACATGCCTTAGAGTTACTTTAAAAAAGTAATTAATTACTAATTACATCATCAATATTGTATTTAAATTACTTTTCTAATTACTCTGTCTGAAAAGTAATTTAATTACTTAATAAGTAACTTAATTATTCAAATCGTAAATTATTTCTTAAAATCCCTATACACACTGATGCATAGACAACTGAAATGAAACTCTTAATTCTTTCAGTTTGAGTTAAACATGGAATAGTTTAGCCTTTTAGCATTAAAACAACTGTAATACTTAAGCATTTTAATAAAAAATTTAACCTTTGGTTAACAAACAGAAATACAAAATATCTGAATAACAAAAAAAAAAGCTTAAGAAAAGTTAAACAAGTTGTAAGTATCTTTTATAAACATGCCTTAGAAGAAAACATTACTGGTGTATCTTGAGATAAAACAATGGAACTGACATATTTTAAGGTATGTCAGTGCAAGTTTCTTTCAGTTAAAACAGCTCAGAAAATTATTTTAGTCTGGGACTAAGCTTAAGCCTTGTCTTTAAAACCAGGGGTACATGTAACAAGCTGTAAGCATTAAACTTTTCAAAGCAATGAGTACCGTATTTCATACACACTGACATACTGTACATGTATACAGCATTAGCAGTCACTAATGCTAATTTTGTCCACTCCTAAAAAAACAACAACATGATTTTGTATGTCCTTCATGCACATATGTTTTGTCTGTATTACCACACAGTTCATAAACAACATTCTGATATTTTATAAACTAAATTCTTATTGCTTAGCACATTATAAACATCAACATCTGATAGTAGATCAGTAAACACTGATCTAAACATTCCTAGACTGTAATACTCATCATGCTGCAATGTAAACATTTACATTACTTTTTATCTATGTCGTATTATATCTCATATTTTTATTATATGATTGCGAAATATTTACATCCTCGTTTTGTATGACATTTAGCCTATATGTAACAGGCTGCCTATATATATGAATGTACAGGTGCATCTCAATAAAATTAAAAGAACCAAAGACTTAAACTACTTCAGTCTGTGTGCATTGAATTTATTTAATACACGAGTTTCACAATTTGAGTTGAATTACTGAAATAAATTAACTTTTCCACGACATTCTAATTTATTGAGATGCACCTGTATATCATATGATATTTCACCATATTTTACTTGCTTTCACACATTTCAGTTTTGTTTAGTTTAGGAAAAGCCCAACTAGTAAAATGTATACAAGTTTATGTAAAAATAACACGTTCACTAATGTAAGTAAGAATATATTACAGAAATGATATCCTCCACTGAATAAAGCCTCATCAGATAGCGCTGTTCTTCTGAGGTAAATTCTGGCTTATTCCTCATAGCAGGTCTTCTTCCAAAAACAATGAAAAGTAGATTAATCTTTTTTTTAAATGTATTTTTGTATATAGGTAATGAGGGCGTTTGCGTGCAGGTATGGCTGCAGATAATGAGCTCTGAGACAGGAAAGACTGTACCTTGCGTTGGTTTCATACAAATTACATAATCAGAGAATATTCGTTTTCAATTTTAATTGGTTAATTTAATAGTAGATACTTCAAGTTTTCTATAGACATATTTCTCACGTCCGTCTGTCAAGTATTGGCTGAGCATTATTGTGATGCGATTCAGAAAGAAGTTCAAGAGACCAAAACAGTGTTACTTAGTAACGCGTTACACCCAACACTGGTTAAGAATAATAGAAATAAGATAATTATTAATGTACATTTTATTGCACGTGCAAAACGTGCTGTCACAGTGCTTGTGTGTTACCATGTGTTGCTATGTGGTTACTAGGGTTTGTGAATGATTTCTAGAGCACTGCTTGCTGATTGGTCTATGACAATCTGGTCTCTAGATATGGCCTGATTCCCTTTCAGAGGAATTTCATTGTTTGCCAGGCCAAAAAAAAAAAAAAACAGTAAAAATCTGATATTAGCCTACCTCAATAAACCACATGACTTGCAGTGCATTCATGTCCTTGATAGCATGATGAGCTATGGATTGGGGATTTAAAACCGATAACTCTGAGCATGCTCATATCTCCTCAAAATGTGAAGTTTCTATTTACTACAGGTTTCAAACCTGTAGTACTATAGGTAAAAAGTAGAGATGCACCGATTGCAATTTTCTTGGCCGATTCCAATTTCTCGTTGGTGTGATCTGCCAATACCGATTTTTGCCGATACCGATTTTCTTTCTAAGAACTATAATTGACAGCATATACAAACAAAAATCTACTTTTCTTCAATGCAAAGTTTTATTTTCAGTAAGTAAAAAGTCAGTAATAAAATAGGAACAAATAAAAAAATGGCAAACAACAGCACAAATAAATGCAATAGAATAAAGAGAGCTATGAAACTAAGTTTTTCAGGTTAAGTAAGTTTTTATTCAGGTAAGAAATACTACAGAAATTAAAGTAATCAAATGTAAAATAACACATCCAGTGTTATTTTACATTTGATTACTTTAATATCTGTAGTCTTCATTGTAAAAATTAAATACAGATTAATGCTTACCATTAAAGTTATAAAAAGTATTCAGTCAAGAGCAGAAAATGATTTTCTTTGTCTTTTGTTCTTTGATTAACATGACAGATAACAGCAGGAATATTGGTCTGCGGCCCCTTCAAGAGTTTATCCACGGACCCAATATACTGTTACACAACATGTGTTCTCTTTCTCAATTATTTAACGTTCCAAAACTGACTGTGTTTAACTGGATACTCTTAAAACGGGCATTTTGACATAATTTTGTATGTATTTGAACGTTTTAGCGCAGTTAGCCACTAATTTTGGTATTTGTGGCTAACAAGCTGTTTGAGACTGAGCGCGGATTGTGTGCTAGGGTTGTGACGGTGAGGAAATTTTCCCACCGGTTAATCGACGCGTGAAAACACCGGTAATACCGGTATCACGGTCGGGGGCGTTCCCTCTTTTCCTCACGTTCCTTCGCTTTTAAATAGCTTGTAAAAGCTGCGTGCGCATTTTACTTTCACTTTCAAATAGTGGCAATTTGGCATAAAGCAATTGTTAGTTTTTAGTTCGTTTGAATTTCCCCTGTTTTCCTCGCTTTCCTTCGCTTTTAAATAGCTTAAAAGCGCCATGTGCATTTTACTTTCACTTTCGAAGTAGTGGCAGTTCGCGTCAATTGCTTGAATTCAACAACAAAATACAACGTCAAACTTACTTTAGCCTATATATAAAACATAGAACTTTTATTAACAAAACAAATAAAAATACACCATGCTATAGGGTAGGCTATGCCTAATATAAAATAACAAATAACTTACATAAAGTTTAAATAGGTATACAAAACTGGAAATAGGCTAAACATGTATAATATATAACCAAATAAATAAGAAATGTAGAACGTTTATTAGCAAAACGAGTAAGAAATCTTGGAGGCACGGCATACACCTTGATGTAAAAATAAATAAATAAATGGCACAAAGTTTAAATAAAGTAAAAATCAGCAAACAATGTGGAACCAATTAAATAAGAAACA
>NW_015505745.1:692531-695582 GCF_001515645.1 Sinocyclocheilus grahami | reverse complement strand
GATTTTCTTTCTAAGAACTATAATTGACAGCATATACAAACAAAAATCTACTTTTCTTCAATGCAAAGTTTTATTTTCAGTAAGTAAAAAGTCAGTAATAAAATAGGAACAAATAAAAAAATGGCAAACAACAGCACAAATAAATGCAATAGAATAAAGAGAGCTATGAAACTAAGTTTTTCAGGTTAAGTAAGTTTTTATTCAGGTAAGAAATACTACAGAAATTAAAGTAATCAAATGTAAAATAACACATCCAGTGTTATTTTACATTTGATTACTTTAATATCTGTAGTCTTCATTGTAAAAATTAAATACAGATTAATGCTTACCATTAAAGTTATAAAAAGTATTCAGTCAAGAGCAGAAAATGATTTTCTTTGTCTTTTGTTCTTTGATTAACATGACAGATAACAGCAGGAATATTGGTCTGCGGCCCCTTCAAGAGTTTATCCACGGACCCAATATACTGTTACACAACATGTGTTCTCTTTCTCAATTATTTAACGTTCCAAAACTGACTGTGTTTAACTGGATACTCTTAAAACGGGCATTTTGACATAATTTTGTATGTATTTGAACGTTTTAGCGCAGTTAGCCACTAATTTTGGTATTTGTGGCTAACAAGCTGTTTGAGACTGAGCGCGGATTGTGTGCTAGGGTTGTGACGGTGAGGAAATTTTCCCACCGGTTAATCGACGCGTGAAAACACCGGTAATACCGGTATCACGGTCGGGGGCGTTCCCTCTTTTCCTCACGTTCCTTCGCTTTTAAATAGCTTGTAAAAGCTGCGTGCGCATTTTACTTTCACTTTCAAATAGTGGCAATTTGGCATAAAGCAATTGTTAGTTTTTAGTTCGTTTGAATTTCCCCTGTTTTCCTCGCTTTCCTTCGCTTTTAAATAGCTTAAAAGCGCCATGTGCATTTTACTTTCACTTTCGAAGTAGTGGCAGTTCGCGTCAATTGCTTGAATTCAACAACAAAATACAACGTCAAACTTACTTTAGCCTATATATAAAACATAGAACTTTTATTAACAAAACAAATAAAAATACACCATGCTATAGGGTAGGCTATGCCTAATATAAAATAACAAATAACTTACATAAAGTTTAAATAGGTATACAAAACTGGAAATAGGCTAAACATGTATAATATATAACCAAATAAATAAGAAATGTAGAACGTTTATTAGCAAAACGAGTAAGAAATCTTGGAGGCACGGCATACACCTTGATGTAAAAATAAATAAATAAATGGCACAAAGTTTAAATAAAGTAAAAATCAGCAAACAATGTGGAACCAATTAAATAAGAAACACATGTTTAAAAAAAACTTTCAAAATCACCAATCTCTACCAATAAATGGCAAAAGTCAACAGGCTTTTCAAAATCCAAAATATTGCCAAACGCTGATTAACACTTTTGTATCTGTATTGTTAAAAAAAAAAGCTAATAAAAAAGTAATGAAGAAATTATGGACAGGCTACAGTGAAAAAGCAGTGCTGGTAATGTCAATGCGACATATAATTATTTCTAATGAGGCAACTCTGCATTTGGTCCATGATATTCATTCAAAGACACAATGATAGAAATGAAAGATTCTTGAGTCAGTGAAAGGGATGAGGCGAAGCAAAGTGGCTTGATTCAACATTAAAATCTCAGTATGGGGCCAGTTATTACATTGAAATGCTAACAATGTGACAAGTCCAGGCACTATAATTCACAAGAGTCACAGCACAAGTCTGAAATGAATAAAATAGCCCAAGCCCAAGTGAAAGCTATTCTAAACCAATATGTCAGATCGTTATAAATGGAAAATATCACATGAAATTGTGAAAAAAGTATATTAATTGTCCAAAACAGACAAGGTCTACCGGAAATACTTTTTATTCAGCTTTGGTCTCAGAAGGAGCCTAGGGCTACATAAAAAGCAGCTTGTGGATCTACATGTGTAATTGAGGATTAACATCTGGGTCAAAGTTGGGATTGGATTGGGAATCGGGAAAATAGAAACAACCTCATACTCTCTCCTTACCCGTCAGCCAGAAATGGATGATAGGAGGTAAAAAATAGGTCGTAATCTGCGAGTACATGTGTGTGTTCACAGGTCTGGACAACATACACACTGAGATTATGACCCCTTGAGGATACAGGAAGGTATGAAAAAGTGGTGTAAATGTGGAACGTCCACCATAAGGATCTGTCAGCACAGCATATCCATTATGTTTTATATTTCCTTCACTACTTTCTTCTGAAATATTACACATCAGGCAACTTAAAAGCATTGCACTTCTTTAGTGTGTGTCATCCCATGTTCGAGTGAAATAATAATCACCATAATACATCTCACTTTTATACTGGTAAGATGGAAGAATTCCGCACAAAGTACAATCAATGACTGTAAAAACCAGAAGAAAAAGAAAAAAATGTTCAGAAAAAAATGTTCTCTACTATTTATATTATAATCTCATTACTTCCATTAGACTGAGTGTCTGAAAAACTTGGTATTACATACATGGTGTGGAGTGCAGGGTACATTTGCACAACTTTTATATATTTTATCTCCTATTATTCAAAGTAAAAAGGACTGCTGATAAAACTGCATTGTACAACAGCAGCATTAAACCCACCTAAAAGTAGTAGACAGTGGAAATATGTTGTGGAAAAGGATATATATACTGTATATACAGTGGGGGAAAAAAGTATTTAGTCAGCCACCAATTGTGCAAGTTCTCCCACTTAAAAAGATGAGAGAGGCCTGTAATTTTCATCATAGGTATACCTCAACTATGAGAGACAAAATGAGAAAAAAAATCCAGAAAAATCACATTGTAGGATTTTTAAAGAATTTATTTGCAAATTATGGTGGAAAATAAGTATTTGGTCAATAACAAAATTTCATCTCAATACTTTGTTATATACCCTTTGTTGGCAATGACAGAGGTCAAACGTTTTCTGTAAGTCTTCACAAGGTTTTCACACACAGTTGCTGGTATTTTGGCCCATTCCTCCATCCAGATCTCCTCTAGAGCAGTAAT
Organism: Sinocyclocheilus grahami; assembly: GCF_001515645.1. NCBI lineage: Eukaryota > Metazoa > Chordata > Actinopteri > Cypriniformes > Cyprinidae > Sinocyclocheilus > Sinocyclocheilus grahami. The sequence continues at coordinate 692,545 of NW_015505745.1, read as the reverse complement.
GTTGTGGGGCTGTC
>NW_015505745.1:677062-692380 GCF_001515645.1 Sinocyclocheilus grahami | reverse complement strand
ATACTTTTTTGCCCCACTGTATATATATATATATATATATATATATATATATATATATATATATAACTCTCTACATATATAACTACATTACTACATAATATATTACTACATAACTCAATTCAAATGAGTTCCCACTTGGAGTGGAAAAGAAGCAATTTTGCATTTTAAACAGGCTCAAAAACATACCAGAGTGCACATCCATCCTGCCCTGATTTCATAAAGTTAATCTGCGCACAGTTAACGCACAGAGTACATTTGTTTGGCATTTACCTTGCCTTTCAAAACGGGAAACTGGCGGACGAACGTCACAGATGAATATTCAGCAGGCCACCACGGATATTGATGCAGCAAGAGATTTAATGTGGCTCCCAGGAAGGACGATGACGTGCTTTCCATTTTCCTGTTCAGCAAGGTCTTTTATTGCTTTTCAAAAGAGCTCTTGAGTAATATGGATCGGCATTAAATGGCACGCCAAACTGAGCATTAGAAAGCACTGACTCGCTCATCTTCATTCCACACCTGGTCATTTTTCACGACCCAACAGTGGCAGTGAACATCTTGCTAAGACGTGACTGGCTCTTCTAGCTGCTTCCCTTACATATTTGTGCTTATATAACCAATATGCATGTAAAAACACACACAGAAGTCAAAGAGGAATAACAAACTTTCACACTATTTTATGAGACCACTACTAAAGACCAGCATGATTTGGTGCAGAACTGAGTCACATCTTTCAGGGTAAGTTAGTCAGTTTGCCTCAAGGATCTAAACAGTCAGCTGTACATGCTGTCTATTTCAACAGTCTTCCATGAAGTTCAATGAAAAAAATCAACTCTTTGCAATTTAATGGCCCTCTAAATAGTATTTATATATATATTGAATAATAATATCCACCATCCCTAAACAGTCTCTTCTGTAAACACAGAATTATGTTTCCCATTTTTACTTGGTTTTTATTTGATAAAAAAAAATTTGTTTCATGGAGACAATTAGACTAAATAGTACATTATCTACACATAATATTACATAGAAATCCAAAACAAGCCAACTAAACAGTTAACTAACGAACTATGGCCTGGTTAATGTGCCGGAATGGATAATGGCCAAATTTTCCAGTTTAAAATATTATAAGCTTTAAGATAATAGTCTGCACTTTTGTATCCTAGATATATATATATAAAAAAACATATTATTAATCCATTAGTCTGGTCTGCTCCTTTCATACATGCACCCTGTGTTAGATCTTTTCTTCAGATAACGTAACCAGAAAATAACATGAGACTGTTCATATGTTTGACGCCCACAGCTCGAATTACATGTCTCTTACATCACTCACTACACAAACAATAATGTTCAGCTCATTCCACAGTGGGTAAAACAGACATCTGTGTACACATGCAGTACGTGAGGAAAAAGAAGGTCACAAATAATCTCATTAATTTTCTTGTTGTGTTCTAAAAAATGCATAGGTTGTTTCTGAGGCAGCCCTCCCCATGTGCAAACACGTTATGAATTTAAGAATCACGCCAATGCATCTCCACTTTTGTGTCATTGTGAAAAACGGTAAAGCTGCAACTACATCCATCTTCCCACACGCCAGCTAAAGTTGCTTATTCACTTAGCGTGTTAGTTTAATCATCATTGATTCAGCCTTATATTCCTGTAGGGATACAGGAAGTTCAGGTTTCTCCCCCATAGGAACATTGTTTTTGCTCCTCTGAGAAAAGCTGTGCCCACTAACGTGAAGCATGACATGCCAAAGCCACAGGAAGCAAATCAGCTGCATACTAATGCCGACAAGATAGCTGCTTATAGCGGACTTGCGCTCAACAGATCAGGGTCACAAGGTGCGGGAGGCAAAGATAAAGAACACCTTTCACGGGAGACGTCTCGTGGGACAGATAGCGCTGTGAAAGTAGATGACGAAGGTGCCGTTACAACCAGCTGCTGCGCTTCAGAGATGTTGTGCATTAAAGATGAAGAAGTCAGTAATGTGGTGAGAACGAGAGAGAGAGAGAGAGAGAAAACATAGACTCTTCGGATAATTGGAATTCAGATGCCGTCTAAGGTATCCGAGGCCGAGGGTGAACTGGGAGAGCGTATTGCGTTGGTATGAATACATTATGAACTTGTGCACGCCGATGCATCATGCAATCATCTCCGCCAGATGGAACGGCGCACGGACCAGCTGCATACTAATGCCGACAAGATAGCTGCTTATAGCGGACTTGCGCTCAACAGATCAGGGTCACAAGGTGCGGGAGGCAAAGATAAAGAACACCTTTCACGGGAGACGTCTCGTGGGACAGATAGCGCTGTGAAAGTAGATGACGAAGGTGCCGTTACAACCAGCTGCTGCGCTTCAGAGATGTTGTGCATTAAAGATGAAGAAGTCAGTAATGTGGTGAGAACGAGAGAGAGAGAGAGAGAAAACATAGACTCTTCGGATAATTGGAATTCAGATGCCGTCTAAGGTATCCGAGGCCGAGGGTGAACTGGGAGAGTGTATTGCGTTGGTATGAATACATTATGAACTTGTGCACGCCGATGCATCATGCAATCATCTCTGCCAGATGGAACGGCGCACGGAGCGTGGCCCATCAAACCCTGCCGGCTTGTCAGGGAAGATGTATGGATGCCCCCACCTTCCTGGAACTCATTCCCAATACTTATTCCGCTCATTTTCCCTGCAACAAAGCCTGTCCCTTTGGATCTCCATCTTCCTCTTCATCTCGTTCCCTCTCTCCCCGAGCCCTCACTTTTCAAGGCTTCTCCCTAGGCGCAATTGTTTTCCCGAGCCCCACTTGGCCAGCGCCAGGTGGTGTGCCAACGTTCCATTCCATCCCATCAAATGATGCGCGTGCTGAAGGGACCTGCATCAGTCTGTGCTCACTCAAGAGTTACCAATCCACCCAACCACCAACCGCAGCACACAGCAACCTGTGCACTCCGATATTTAAAAAGATTGCACTCGTCCGTCAGGCTCTTTCCGCAGCACGCCCAACCGAGATGTTATTTCTGGATTACAACAGATGAATGAATCACTCCACCTCTTAAACGCACTGTTGGCAGTAACCTTTAAAAGAAAGTGATTTCACACTATAGCTACCCACTTTGATGCCAGTCGTGCCGACTTAAGTGGATACTGACGAGTGGGCACTGTTAGTTTTACAGTGTGGCTATAATGTGAGATAATGCGTTCCTGGAGCATTTCTGCAGTAAATAGGAAAGGCCGGGAGCCATCTGCTGATCCATTTCAAAATATGGTCTTGCGTCAAAGGAAAAAAAAAAAGACTGACCAATAAAAACAGATGCAGCGTTTAGAATGGAAGCCACTTTTTTTTCCTTCGTCCTCTTCTTCAAAATGGATTTATCTCAGCGTCTGTTTTAACCATCTGTTGAAATAAGGCCCCACTGGCATGAAGCGCAGAGGAAGAAAACAAGTGTAGAGGAACAATAAAAGTGATTCACAGTTGCCGTTACGCATCCGTTGAAATCGCAGAGATTTGTGCAGTATCATGTTGCCAGACTTTAAAAAAAGAGGAAAAGGATAAATCCTTAAAGGCTGTGAGAGTGAAAGACCTCACAGGGGAACTCGCATAAAAAAACACTTGTAATCTTCTCTCGTGCCTCATCTACACACAGACAATCATAATTGAAATGGGAACAATTAAGGTTTTGCCATTACACTACAAGCACAACTGCAATTTCCAGCATCTTTTGAACAAACAGTAAATAATTATTTACTGACTTCTAATCTAGAGAGGCAGAATTAAAGCATTTTTCAATAAAAGGCCTTTCATACTGAGATTAGTGCTCTCAAACGTTAGTATGAAGCTCGTCCAACTCTCAAGTCAATGACTCACTCAGCTTCCTGGCATGAGCAGATGCCAGCTGAAAAGCGGGGAGAAAGAGAGAGAGAAACAGAGAAAGACTGCACATGCAATATGGCTCAGCACCTAGACACATGGTTTTAACTGGCTATCCACCAACACTGCTGTGTTTTTCACCGTGTCCCTCATTAGCAGCGTGTAGGTTAAAGTCACACACGTCCTTGTGGGATTTGTGCTTGGTCCACAAGCAACACTCTGTCGTTGAAAAAGTTTGTTTGGTGAAAACAACATCACATAAACAGACAGTGTTGGGCAAGTTACTTCCAAAATGTAATACATTATATATTACTAGTTACTGTCTTTTGAAAGTAATTAGTTAAATTACAATATTACTGTCTCTGAATTGTAATGCGTTACACTACTTTTGAGTTACTTTCACCAAAATATCAACAGAAGTATTATAAAATACCAAAATGTAGTTTATTGCTGCTCATTCTACACCCAGTGGAGGGTAATGTGGTAGGTCTATATAGCATACAATTATAAAATCATATTTAGATGCCGGTATGTAGGTCTACATTAATGTTACGTTGTTGTTTAGGTTAAACACAGATAAGCAGAAACCACATTATTACATTCATAAATAACACCGGTAAATAAAGCGAAATGTTATAATGTACAAACAATAAACACAATACCTAGCCTATAGGCAAATTTGAACGGTTTCAGAAGAAAACAAGAATGAAAAAATATAAGTTGCTAAACAAGCCAAAACTAATTAGCTAATTCAATGCCAAACTGAAAGCAAACGGCGTTATTGTGTAGCCTACCTCTCTCATTCGGCATTAAAAAACATTCTCAATGAGGAGTAGCCTAAACTAATAGCCTAAATTTGAATTATCCTCACAGTTTAACAAAAAAAAAAAATCATAGTCTATATGACTATGCCCATAGTCATATAGACTATGATTTAACAAAAACAGATTTTGTTATTTTCAGTTAAACTTTTTTTCTCTTCTCTGACCCCGCAGCTCTCTCCGATAGCTTACTATTAGTGGCACCAGTCCAGGTGTTTCCAGGTTTTACTCGTGCTATTTCTCCATGTTGAGAGTTTGGTGTCGCACATATTGCTAAGCATTCTTATCCTTTTCTCCGATAAACTGAAAATAACAGGAGTGTGTCCATCTCACAAATGTAAAATCCGTCTCTGCAGTCAACTTAACCATCTAATTCCAGCAACAGAAGATAGACAAACTATTTTACCCGCGGAATTTTTTCTCTGGTGCTGTTTTGCGGTGTTAGTAATATGTTGTTGTAACTTACGTTACTGAGTTTGTAACGAGTAATAATATTACCCAAATTTGATTAGTAATGCGTTATATTACTGCGTTACAGCAAAACGTAATATACTACTGTAATATTATTACTTTTGTAATGCGTTACTCCCAACACTGTAAACAGAATGTCACATGGCCTGAAAAAGTTGACGTTCATATCTTGTGATAGACTGATATACATTGAGCAATATCTGGCCATTTTGAGATTGTAACTTGGCAGATTAATACAAGTGGTACTTTCCTCTTGTGTCCATTCCAGAATCTACAATCAGCCTTATCAACATTTCTTTGTTTTGGAATGTTTTTATGTATCTTTTAACAGCTCATGAGACTTCATGGAGTCAACTTTGTCTCACAAGTTTCCCATAAAAAAAAAATAGACATGAAACATAAAAATAGACATGAAAATAAAGTCAAATATGAGATCTCTTGAATATCTTTTTTTTTCTCCTAGAGAGCAATGAGATGATGGAAAGTAAATGATTAAGAAGAGATCTCAAACACGTCTTACACTGCACTCAGATTTGCCAAAAGGGAGATATATTAAATATGACCTTAAATATTTCTCATTAGATTCTCCCAAGATTAATGGATTGTTAGATTGTTAAAGGATTGTTAGAGTTTTTATTTTCTGGGGTAAGTGTGAGGTTAATGAGACATACAAAAGTCTTCTTTTGCTCTCCATTTAATCTCATCTGCTGACTTTGGTAAATGCACCATCATTCAAACATTTTGATACATCTACTCATTCATTATTATCACTAATTTCTACACTTTAAAATAACAGTTATCAAAACTTGACACTTTTAATGAAAACTTACCCTTTTGATAAAATATCAATATTAGTTTCGTAAAGAAAGTCACATGTAAGCACAATTTGAATTTGTCTACAAAACTTATGATGAACATTTAAGCATAAGCTTTTGTATAAAAGGTTATTTTTTTTAATTAAAGAGAAACATCAAACTGACTGGTCGTCGCATATGTGGCCATATCATTTTATCAATTGTAAGTATATTTGGGTACACTGACATTAAATCATATTATGAATATATCAGCAACATATTAGCCACTGAATAACCCATATTGGTCAACAACATGCAACTACTGACAGCCTAACAGAAGTCTAAACTGAAAGAAGCCAGAGAACTTCATGAGGTTTCCACAGAGAGCCCTGGAGGTTCTCAGAATGCTACGAGAACACACGTCAGATGCTTCATCCGTATCCATATACAGCTCCTGTCCTCTCCTGCAACTCAAGCAGTCTGCAATTACCTTTGCACTCTGCTCATTGCCCTCAGCACCACTCAAACCTGCAAATTGCAGGCCTTTATCAACTTGTTCACTTTATTCATTTCAGCCACTTAATCTCACTGGCTGTGGCAGCTACGAACGGATGTCTCTCCACACTTGGCAACAAAAGTGTTGCAAAGTCTCTGATGCTAGGACGAGTCGAGCCCACGGCGGTGGATGCCAAATCAATTTTCGACAGATAATAAAGAGGCTCAAGCTTTACATGAACAAAATGCTACTTTACAACACTCAAAAATGTGAGCTACTAATATATTGCTCTCGCTAACTGAAAACACAGCTACTTGATAAAATAATAACTGACAGGCACAGAGGAGAAGGGGAGGGGGGGTGATAGCGAGAAAAAAGAAAGACCCTGGCGGCAGAATGACGGTTTATTTCTGCTGGGACCTTTGTCTGCAAATGTTTTGAAAATATCACATGACAGAAGCCATGTGTTCAAAATTAGAGTGAGTTAAGTCCACTGCGCAGAAAAATATGTCGACAATTTATGAAACGCAGTCCTGGATGGAGATTTACTAAGTAGAACCAGATTCAGAAAACAACTACCCCCCCCCCAACTCCCCGGCCCAATTACTGTGCACACACACAAACTGTCTCTTTTTCTGTCTCTCCCTCCCTCCTCCTCTTCCCCTCCACGAGACCTTAAAAATGATTCGAGTCACATCTGGCAGGCAGGAGACGCAGGAGATGGTGGAGTATGACCTTACGTCAGGGCACTTCCACCCTGAGCGCTTTTCTGTGTGTGTGCGCATGATTGTGGCACTGGCAACAGTCTGCTAATGGCTTTCAGTACAAGGAACTGAGGCGTAGCTCCAGGCAATGACTGCCCCTCAACCGATTGGCCGCCATTACTGAGTGGCTTCTTAATGACTAAATACACTCTAGAGAGGCTGTCTTTAATGCTTAAACTTGGGTCAAAAGCCTTGTTGCCATACTAGGCAAAAAAAAAAGAAAAAAAGAAATTGCATCTTATACAACAGTGTCTCTAACAAAACAGTTACAAAGCTAGAGGTAGAGATAGTTGTTTTCATATTACCCAAGAGAACAAGCTTTATCTCGCAGGGCTCAGACAAAATTTTTTAAATCAATTAAGGAGCCATTGGCTCCTATAAGAAACAAAATTAGGCGTCAAATAATTTTTTTAAGTGCCACAGAATAAACATGTTTATTATTTTTTAACACTTTAACATTTCAGTCATATTGCCATGTGTTTACGTTTCATCTTTTCTCGTCTTTATCAGCATTTTAATCCATCTAGTAGATGTCCTGGGAACTAAGGTTCACTTAAAGTGGGAACTAAACATCTTTTCCAACTTGAGAATTATACAGTCACAAAGAATTGTTTATTACACAGAATCTGTGCCAATATCATGGACCATAACAATATATATTATATTGCTAAAATCCACACAGCTGACAGCTTTACCTGTCATAGTTTGTTCAAGTTGTGCATGAAATAGACACTGCTTTTCTGCACTTTTACTTTGCACGTTTCCGTCATTTTCGATCTCTCTCAAGCTGCCACAACTGGAGCTGCTTTTAGCAGGTGTGCCGTAAACTAAACAAAAGATGTGATTGCAAAACAATCATGAAAAAAGGCATTACATGCAATTTTTTAAGTCATAACGTAAATTTATACAGAAAAACTTGCAAATGCAACCGTTTTAGGTGCAGTCTGATTACAACAGCTACAACAGCTTAACACACAAGTAAAATATTGCAAACTGACAAAGTGCATCAGAAAACGTACAAAAACGCAAAAAAACTACAAGACTACAGGAGGAAAGGTTATTTCCATATTACCCAATAGAAGACCTTTCTCTTGTTATAGTACCATAATGCAGCATCAATGTATTGAGAACTGAGAAAGTGAGATACAAATGTATTGTAAAAAACGTCTCCAGGTTACGCATGTAACCATGGTTCCTCGAAGGGAACGAGATGCTGCGTCGAAACGCTAAAGGAACACCTACAGCGTGACCCCCCTCAACCGATTGGCCGCCATCACTGAGTGGCTTCTTAATGACTAAATACACTCTAGAGAGGCTGTCTTTAATGCTTAAACTTGGGTCAAAAGCCTTGTTGCCATACTAGGCAAAAAAAAAAGAAAAAAAGAAATTGCATCTTATACAACAGTGTCTCTAACAAAACAGTTACAAAGCTAGAGGTAGAGATAGTTGTTTTCATATTACCCAAGAGAACAAGCTTTATCTCGCAGGGCTCAGACAAAATTTTTTAAATCAATTAAGGAGCCATTGGCTCCTATAAGAAACAAAATTAGGCGTCAAATAATTTTTTTAAGTGCCACAGAATAAACATGTTTATTATTTTTTAACACTTTAACATTTCAGTCATATTGCCATGTGTTTACGTTTCATCTTTTCTCGTCTTTATCAGCATTTTAATCCATCTAGTAGATGTCCTGGGAACTAAGGTTCACTTAAAGTGGGAACTAAACATCTTTTCCAACTTGAGAATTATACAGTCACATTTATTACATTATTACACAGAATCTGTGCCAATATCATGGACCATAACAATATATATTATATTGCTAAAATCCACACAGTTTACCTGTCTACCTGTCATAGTTTGTTCAAGTTGTGCATGAAATAGACACTGCTTTTCTGCACTTTTACTTTGCACGTCTCCGTCATTTTCGATCTCTCTCAAGCTGCCACAACTGGAGCTGCTTTTAGCAGGTGTTCCGTAAACTTAACAAAAGATGTGATTGCAAAACAATCATGAAAAAAGGCATTACATGCAATTTTTTAAGTCATAACGTAAATTTATACAGAAAAACTTGCAAATGCAACCGTTTTAGGTGCAGTCTGATTACAACAGCTACAACAGCTTAACACACAAGTAAAATATTGCAAACTGACAAAGTGCATCAGAAAACGTACAAAAACGCAAAAAAACTACAAGACTACAGGAGGAAAGGTTATTTCCATATTACCCAATAGAAGACCTTTCTCTTGTTATAGTACCATAATGCAGCATCAATGTATTGAGAACTGAGAAAGTGAGATACAAATGTATTGTAAAAAACGTCTCCAGGTTACGCATGTAACCATGGTTCCTCGAAGGGAACGAGATGCTGCGTCGAAACGCTAAAGGAACACCTACAGCGTGACCACGCTCTGAATCACACGTGTAATCAGTCCAATGGATGGGCGAGACGTCACGGGCGGGGTGACGTAGCGGAGCGTGCCCGGTGAGAGCGGAGCGCTTATCAGCCCCTCGAGAGCCGACTGCGCGAGCTCTGCTCCCCATTAACTTTCTCCTTACTTTGTGTATGTGGTAAGTGAACTTTCATGTACTGTAATGCAACAGGCTACCGCTAGCAAACGGCTAACCTTTTAGTGGCTCCGTATAACGCATTATTTGTTTCACGCTTCTGGCACACCCCTAACCCCGCCCCGGCCTCGGCCCCCCGATGTCATCGTCCATCACGATGTTTCACTGTAGACATCGTCCGATGCCAATTTGGTAGACATCGCCCAACCCTACCTGTGTTAAACATATACTGTATGAAAACATTGTTGATAACAAAAAAGCTACAAAACTACAGGAGCTTCTCCATGTTTCCATATTACCAAAAAGAATGACCTTTATCTCATTACGGCAGCATATTATTGCAAACTGAGAACATGCTTTAAAAACACGCATGGACGAAAACTCTCTTGCTAACTAAAAAGCTATAAAACTACATGCGCAGAGGAAGGAGCCAAGCTCTGCTCAGCACTGAGAGCTTCAGTCCCTGCCACAGATGGACGGCACTGTGTTTGGCACTCTGCCAGCGAGTGAACAGATTGTCCGTGGCGGCGGCCTGGAGGAACAGTAGCTCCAGTGCAGATGGGTGTCCGAAATAACCCAATGTCAGTTCTGCTCAAGTGTCCCTGACCTGGCACACGTGCCTGCTTACAGCTGCTTCCTCCAGAGCTTCCTCGAACAATTCTACACATGCACACACAATTCATAAACACATGGTTCACATAAAGGCCAATGTTCACAAACACGTTTCAATTGGCCGTTTGAAAAGAATCAATTGAAAACCCAGATCAAATCCGCAACATTCAGTGAGAAAAAAAGCATGAAATAGACACGTTGAAGAAGAGAATAAAGACATTCTTTGGTTCATATACTGTTCCTAAAAAAGCACAAATGTAGAAATGCAACCATCCATAACTCCTAGAAGATTTGAATACGATATCAACCATCATTCAGACTCGAGTCTGAAAAGCCACCACAGTTACACTGAGCCAAATACACAGACAACGTTACACAAGCAAGTTTAGAATGAGAAACAAACAGAAAAAGAAGTCGAGGGTGGGTAGATGGAGAGGGGGAGTTGGAGAGGTGGGCACCAGACGGGTTGGCTGGCAGAGAGGTAGTGGCCATGGTACACAGGAGAGCAGCAGTGCCAACAGAGCTTGTCTCACAACACCATCTGTGAAGAGCCGCACTGAGATCTCCCTGCAGCCTGCACACACACAGCACGCCAGCTGCCCTCTGCAACTCTCCTCTCTCATTTTCTTTCTCTCAGTCTGCTTTCTTTACTTTCAAGCTCCTGTACAGTGATTTTACTCTTTCTAGAACAGATCTCTGATCTTCCTGAACAGGGCTCAACAATGAGGATGTGAGAGAGATTTGATGGACCATCAGGTCATTGCTGCATTGTTTCCACATCTTACATTTATTGGTCTTGTATTTGAACTGTTATGTATTGTGAAAATAAATGTTTGGTTTTCTGTGATAAATGAAATGTTGCCAACTGTATCTAAGTGACTATGGTAAAGTTAAAAGGCTAATAGCTTTGTGATAGTCTTGGAAGGCTTATTGAAAAGGGCTTGTTATGTTTTGATCATACATTATCATTTTCATGCAATACTGTGTGCATGGATTTAGCTATCATGGAGTTACATTATAGCTGCAGAATTGACAGCTATTACTGCAAATTAAAAACATTTTGCATCAATCAATCAATAAAATACATTTAATGTAAAATAAAATAAGTAAAACGTGTGCATGACAGCAGAAAAAACAGCAAAAAAAAAACAAAAAAACTTTTTATTGAGCTCTGTATTATTGGATTCTATAAACAAATGTTTCTAGTTTATCAGCATTCCCTTGCAAGGTAGAGATTCCATTCATCTTAGCTTATCAGAAAAAGACATCAGCTGTATATATAAAATAAAATAAAAAAACACTGGGATCTCACATAAACAATAAATGCATCAATTAAAAAAAAAGTATATTATTTGAATAAGGTTTATGCACTTACTTTTCTTACAAGAGCAATCAATAAAGGCAAAAAGGCACAAATTGCCTTATATAGTCCACTTCTGTATTTTAAGATGCACAATTTCCAGTCACACACATTGAAAGCTTCCCAATCTCACCTGGCATCATGGATGATGGAGACAAACTGGATATCAAAGAGTCCAGGCTATTTTCTCTATTTCTGACAGCTTTCCTGTAATCTTAATCTCTGAGTCTTTCTGTGCTCTGCGAGGGGCAGGGGGTGACACAGGACCCCGAGGCCGGTACACCAGGTCTGAGCGAGAGTCGAGCAGCCTGTCCTCCTGCTTTCAGAGCCTGAGAGTGACAGATGGAGACCTGCCTCTCATTCTGCTCTGCTTCCAGGGATGCCCTGTACTAACGAGGGCACGTGTGGCCACTGGGGCCTCGCGTTATCCTGCACACGGTTGCTCTCTGAGCCCGTAGACTGAGACAATGACAGCTAGAGTGCACGCAAATGCGCGCTCACAAACACACACACACACGCTCTCCACCTCCTCCACTGACCCCTCCCAGCTGATGCGCGGCAGCCAAACAAAACACAGCACATGTAAGAGAGTGAGAGTGAGGGAGAGACGATAGATAGATAGATAGATAGATAGATAGATAGATAGATAGATAGATAGATAGATAGATGGATAGATAGTTAGACAGATAGATAGATTTGTGCTGTTTGATATAGAGATTTGCTGTGAATCTGTCCTCTCATATGCTTTGAATTAAGAGCACTCTTGCAAAAACAACCTTCTTCTGGTCAACCGACCAATCTGAGTTCAGTCACATCTGCTTCTGCTTAACCAGATTCACTTCATACTTCACAACTACATTCATATCAGATGAGAAAATATAGATGTGAGGTGAACAGCATGATTGCTCATGTTTGTGATGTCCAGATTATCAGATTTAGTTATCAACCTCCTGATTCATCTGTCTAAAAATTCACTGTGTGGATGCCTGAATGCTTCAGATCCATCCAAAATAATGGCATGTGGCCGTCCTGCCTGCATCAGTAAGCCTCCCTCCACCATTTTTTGCAAGGATCGGCAGGAACAACCTCATTAAAACCAAGAAAAATCAATTTGGAGAGTCCAAACAAAGGCATGCATCTGCCTCTACTGCTGTATTTTAAGTCTCTAGAGTGGCACTCTTCCTCCTCCCCCCCACACCCTCACCCCCCGCACTCATTCTTTTTTTGCTCTCTTTCTCAGTTTTGCTGTTTCTCTCTCTCCCCTTCCAGACTGCCATCACTACATGTGATTAACATATGTCTGGGCTTTCAGCCCCTGTCAGCTTGAAGGCATTTCTCCCAGTCGCCTTAAACAGCAGATGAGCTCCATGTGGAGGAAACACTCTAGAGAGAGAGAGAGATAGAGAGAGGGAGAGAGGGAGAGAGGAAAGGATGAAGACATGAGGGGTGGAGAGACGGATCTTTCCTTCTTGCACATTTAGTGGCACATTTCCTTCTCCTCATCAGCCTCCAACCTCTCTCTCCACATTGGGGGTTGAACAGTGTGACTTTGAGATAAACAGCACTGGTGAAAACAGAGATTTCGATGGCAGAGGCAGTTCCTGAGATTCACCACCCCAACAGTTTCACAGACATGGGTAATAATACAATACTAGAGATAATTGTACCTTAAATGTTCAATCACTGGCAAAAAAAGAGAATTACTTTTCTGGAAGTTCCTACTGGCATTGCGTCAAACAAAGTTGATTTGTTTTAATTGGCAGCGGTTGCATTCACATGTAAATTACGAACATTACCAACACTCCAACAATGCTAGATTTCCTCATTTGCTTTTTCCTGCAGCTTTAAATACTGAAGTAAAATGCAGTGTAGCTATCAAAGTCACAAAAGGCAATGTGTACTACAAGGTATAAGAAAAAACAATGCTATACTGACAGAAATGCTTTCAAACACCTCGTCATTGACGCCTGATGCAGCTCTTTCAGTAAACGTAAACATAATTGAACAATTCAAGGATGATCACTTACCATGAGGTAAAAAACAAACCCTTGCTGGCTGCATTTATATCCTGCAATGAAGTGTGTGAGAAAATGTCCTTTCAGCTTCCTTTCGTCAGTGCTTACACACCTTCACGTCCACTCACCCCCTTGACTCTAAAATCCCCAATTTCTCAAAAACAGCTACGTCCAGGATTTTATTGAGGCAACGTAGCAAACTAAATATTCAGGCTTTTCTGTGGCTTCCTTCCGTCCCCTCCCTCGCCTTAAACCAACGTGACAACCCTTTCAGAGTCGGTGGGAAGAGAATTTATTTCCAGGCCGGCTTGATAAAGGCCTGCTTTAGCAGTTGGCTGCATTAACAGACTGAAAGAGATGGAACGAGACAATGCAAGATGAGGAAACTGTGAGCTGAAGGGATTCCACTTCTTTCGTGTTCCAAGGACCAATAGCGCCAGCTTTTTCTTGACGGGCTTAAGAGCTTCATGAAAAGCCAGCGAGCATATGGATACCTCTTCTGCATGGTCTATCCCTGCGAGGTGAAGGTCCCAACTAGAAAAGAGGGACAGAGTTGCACACATGCAGTGTCCCCACATGCTCTGCCCCTTGACCTGTACTGCTCATTGACACCGGGAGAACGGTGTCTTTTGTTGTCCGTTGGCACTGAAAAAAGGGCCTAAATTAGTTTAGTTTTTCTTGTGCATTGTCTGCTTCTCGCCCCAACCCAAAGGGCTTGATTTTCCACACAGCTGGAAGCCATTAGAGCTCTCTGATGATCTGCTTGTACGACGGCTTAGCTGCAGAGGCTGCAATAAGACAGAAAAAGAGAAGCGGAGGAGGAACTTTGAAAGTAGAGACCATCATTAGATCAGCCAGTATGTTGCTGTCTCACAGAAGAAAACCTAAAGGGCATGACTGTCCAATAAAAGGATATGAATCACAGCGTAAAACAGACAGCAGAAACCATGTGAAGATGCTCCTTGCAGGAGCAAAATACTGGAAACAAGCAGCGAACATAGGAGTGCTTATGTTGTATCTTATGTTGAATCGCTACAAATACGAACAAGTGGGCATCAATGAAAACTCAAACAGGCTGGAAATGCCTCTGTTGATCTCTTGCGCTGTAATAAAGCTATAGTGAAATAGTCTGTATAATGCTGGAAATATAACTATGAATGGATGCCCTATGACATGCCCTGATCCCAATAACCCTCTCCTTTTATGCAAACAACATGGATAAGCAAAAATAAATAAATAAACGTAAGCAATGTGGACGCAGTTCAAAACAAAAATGATGCTAGAGTAGCAATATGTAACATTTGTTTGGCTGAAATACCCAACAAATTTTAATAATATGAGATGCAGCTTGAAGAACTTCACTGTGACTGGTTTATCACATCACTTGAGAACAGGACACCCTGAACAGCATGAAGAGTTCAATTACCCTAATTTAATTTAAAAACTTTATTTTCAGTTTCAGTTTTTGAAAATGAAATACTCAATTTGGTAAAGATTTGTTTTGGTGCATCACTACTAGTTTCTATATGTATCTTGTGCAAATTTAG
>NW_015505745.1:629731-676766 GCF_001515645.1 Sinocyclocheilus grahami | reverse complement strand
GGGCTCAACAATGAGGATGTGAGAGAGATTTGATGGACCATCAGGTCATTGCTGCATTGTTTCCACATCTTACATTTATTGGTCTTGTATTTGAACTGTTATGTATTGTGAAAATAAATGTTTGGTTTTCTGTGATAAATGCTCAGCCCGGTCCAGCCACCGTCTGACAGCTGAGCCTCTCTTACTTGCTGTGGAAAACAGAGCATGTTTCATTAGGCAGCGGAGTTTGACGTTATTCTGAAGTTTGTTTAATCTCAAAACATGGAAAGGGACGTTAAGGTAGAGATGCTCTTATGGCTCATCCTTTTAGCATTTGCACACTAGGTGGTGCTAGTAATACACACTTCAGATATGACATCTTCACACATACACGCACACACTAACACGTACAGAGTGACAGATTTATTGTGTCTGGTTCTGCATTTAGGTAACAAACAAAAACACCTACGTCTCATTTCTAAATCCTGATCATGAGCTGTTCGGTTTTCAGAGACGAGTCCAGATGCGCATTGACAGATTCACCAGCAAATGCTGAAGAGAGAGAGAGAGAGAAAAAAGATGTTTCTGCTTTAGAACGTTTTTGTCAACTTTTTCGAAAGTGAGGATGCCAGCTGTCCCAGCTTATGTTTAGATTATGTAATGCAAACATATTGTGGAAAGAGGACAGAAACAGCACAATGCAGGCTCTCCTCAGTCCTGTTATTACTTTTAGTATCCCCATGAGTGACTAACACAAAAAGAGAGAGAGCAAAACCAAACAGGAGGAATCTGTCAGTGGGACCGGAGCTGGCTGAGCGAGAGATCGAGCCCAACAGGAACCAGTTATTCCTGGCCCAGCCCTTCTCCACACAATGGCCTTTAGAATGAAAGGAACCACGGGCCCGGCAGAGATAGCCCACTGTCAGGAACCAGGACGGACAGGGCCCGGCCTCCCCGGGCAGGATGTTGCTGCTGTGTGACTGCGCGGCCCCGATATCCCACGTTCACACACTCTTCCCCCACTGGCAGGTCGGGATGTTTTGCTGCTCAGGTAATTAAAGTCGGAAGCCCTGAGGGCAGGTGAGCTCACAGACTGACCTCCACTGTCCTGGTCGAGAGGTTGGTCTCGCTATCAGGCTTCCGCAAACCATAACTGGGGCATCAACAAGCTGCATTATCTACCCCACTCTTGCCTTCCTTGATGAACACCCAGCAGGCAAATTAATGGCAGAAAGTTCCACAGATTTCCACAGATATTGAATGCTCGTTATTCATAAATGCCCCTTGTATGATCATAAGGGATAGTTCACCCAAAAAACAAATTTCTGCCATAATTTTTACACCCTCATGTTGTTCCAAACCTGTATGTCCTTCTTTATTCTGAATAGCACAAAGGAAGATATTTAGAAGAATATATCAACTGTTTTTTCCTATACAAATAAAATCAATGGAGTAAAAAAAAAAAAACATTAGACACTACTGACTTTCAATTTTATTATTTTTTGAATTTCTCTTTAAATATTTTGGCTTATTTGAAAATGCTTTTAGTCACCAATAATAGTGTATTACTCGATTTTACCACAGAAAATGTGGCACACACCTCCATTCACAGGTGTGAAGATACAGGAAATCCAATTACTTCTTTCTTTTCAACAAAACAGTCCCTCGAGGAGGAGCTGAGGCATGGATTTCACAAATGTCCACACTCTATACTCACAGATTAGGATAAAACACTTCCAGTTTCCTCATGAAATATACAGAGCTGTGATTCTGTGGCACACTGACCCCGGGTGTCCCGGGCAGACCCTGACCATCCCTCTGGTCAGCACTGCTCTACTTCAGCACACCTCCGACCACAAAGTACCACCAGCAGCCGGCTGCAGTTGCCATGACAACGGTCACTGCAGATATGGTGTGAGGTGAGCAGCCTGTCAACCTGCAAATCCGCTTTTGTGTGTGTACTACATGCTAAATAAAGTTACCGCCACTACTAGAAAGAGAAAAAACAGATACAGAGGAAATAAAAAGAGAAACTCATTGCTGTTAATAAAATATATGGCGACCCGCAGCAGTGGATGAGTTATGCTCAGCCTTGCTTGAATCAAAACATGTCTCATGTCAGAGCCATAAAACTAAAACAGTCCTCTGGCATATGTATGCTATTAACATCACTTGTCCATTGCTCAGAAAGCCTCTTAGCCACTAAATCAAACCCACAGATGGCATGAAGACTGAGATGGGAGAGGAGAGGGGTAGAAAAGAGAGGGGGCTAAACAACCATTGCACTCAATTCAGGGTTTACATTAGTCCATTAGCAGAGGAAAGCTAGGGACACAACAGCCGCACTAATTGACAAAGGAAAGAGGGAAAGTGGTTTTCTCATTTTTTCAACAGTCGGGTAATGAACATTTTCTCTATGATACTTTTACTAATGTAAAAAATACTATGTAAAATTAATTAATAATTTAGTGTATGTCTTATAACATGATTAAAATATATTTATTATGATAATAAAGATATCAATATTGCTCTAGATGCTATAACACTCATTGCTATAACTACAACTATTAAAGGTAATAGCCTTAAATACTGCCATTATAAACATCAGGATGTGATTAGACGGTGATAAAAAATAAAACATATATATTTTTTTATCTTTAATTAATTGTTTTTATATAGTTTAAAATGTAATTAACATTGGCAACAGCCAGACACTTTTTTTTTTATCAATAGGCTTCATCAAAGTGATTACAGTGATTCTGTGATTTTGGCAAAAAAAAAAAAAAAACCCTGGCAAAGAACTGACCCCAAGTAATTTTTTCAGTCTGGAACCCAGCACAGCCAAAAATCCAGAACAGTAGGGCAGTAAACACAGACACGTGCAGTGTGAATTGTGGGTAGTGAATGAGATGCCACATCAACACAACACTATGTGCTATTAAAAGTGTTTTAGAAAAAAAGCAACAAAAACAGCCCAAACAATCCTTTTGCACACACTCTGCTGAAACCCAAGAGATCAAGATGCAGAGAGCAGATCAATGGCACAGTCAGGCACTCCAAAGTCAGTCTTGAAATGAATGGCATGAACAGAGGCAGGCATCTTTGAACGAGTGAGATATGCGAGAATGAGGACAGCGGGAGTTAATTGAACTCTCTATAGCCTCCAGCTTCACGCTTCTACTACAAATGCAACATTTCTAACATAAATGTTCAGTTCTACTGAAATATGTCGTGTTGGTTGCACCAGCACCCTAATAAAAAAAAAACATGAATCTGCAAAGTTATGTTGCCCTGTACAACATATAACATAACAGCCTGCATTATCCATAAACGAGGCAATCTGATTATAACATTATTCCAGAGCCCATCATAAATAAAGCTAGTGATTATGGGCGAACAAGCACAGCTTGCAAGAGTGATAACTTTGCAGATTCATGTTTTTTTTTATTAGGGTGGTGGTGCAACCAACACAACATATTTCAGTAGAACATGATACTATATGATACTTCTGAATGTGCCGCTGTTCAGACCATCTCCTCCTGTTTCATTCCTCCTTTTCCTCTCTCACTTCTTCCTGCTTCTATATTTTGTGGCATCTGGCACAGCGACTATACGTCTGTTCAATCATTCAGTGCTCCACTCTCAATCTTCCTTCTCTCTCTCTGGTCTCTAACAGGGTTGCCTGATCTTCTCCTCCCTCTGGTTTCCTCTGACTAGTTCTGCTCTGTGCTGATATAGTCCTGGCTTGCAGCCCTGCCCATGAATCTCCAGTCTGTGGCATTGGTGAACACAGGAAGGCCCCACCCTGACAAATGTCTGTGAAAACTTTATTCCATCCAGTCCTTCTCTCTTTATCTTTGTCATTCCTTGTGTCCTATGAACATCTCACCCTGAGGTCAGCTGTAGCCTTGTCTTTCCCATTCGTTTTGTGCTGTCTGATTTTGTAAGATCAATGCCTCAGGTCATGGAGACGGCAGGCATGAGCTGAGCTATTTCCAATAATCACACTGATCTTGAATTCTAGTCCACTCTCATTCCATTTCACTGTCCGCTCGTCATCGACCCTCTGCGCTACCCATAATCCACTCTTTGGCTTAACTCTATTTTCATCTCATCATGCCTGATAGCAAATTCCCAGAGGCCCTCTGGTTGTTAGAGGGGGAAAAAATCACTTTTCTTTTCATGGTTCTGGATAACCCGCCACCCTCCCTTCGCCATCGACACCCACCTCCGCCACCCCCCTCCCAGAATGTGGATAAATAATTGAAAACAAGTGCGGGGATTTGCCAGACTGTAAGCTTCCTTTCTTATGTTAATTACCACAAACAGTGGTTTTGAATAAAGGCATTCTCTTCTCTCTCCTCCTCTTCGGGCTCCAAATCCTGCATGGAGAAAAACGTGGTGCCAATCGCAGATAAATCCAACTCTCTGTTTATAGCATTAATCCATCTTGTGCACACACACATACAGGCGCCTCCAGCGCTCAGCTGATGCTAGGGGTCTTTTAAGAGAGTCGTGTTTGGAGCGGAGTGACAGGGAGCACCAGACGGGAGCCAAAAGTGAGATCTGAATAAGCATGCTGTGCGTGCGTGCACGCTCTCTAATCAGCCGCTGACTTTTCAGTTTACGCTGTCATTAAAAGCAATAGCCTGAGGCCGTGCATGACAAATCATCTCTTTGCCAATAAATGTTCAGGGAGGCTGCGTCCAGAAGGACCCCCTTGTCAGTGACGAGTGCTGTCTTCTATACTTCCATGCTGCGCGCAATGATGGTGGTGAATCACCTCAGGATCTCTCTGGACACCGTATTAAAAATAGGATGGATCACAACAGTTGATTAGTTGTCTAACAGCTGACTAGTTGAATCGTGAGGTCTATCTTTTTTATTTTAGTGGCACTTTCATCAGCATGCTGTGTAGTTGTTCGATAGTTTGATCGGGTCAGATTAACCTGAAACTAGCCTAATTGTATGGGGCTTCTTTAAAGGGATAGTTCACCAAAAAGTGAAAATTCTGTCATCGGTTACTTACACTCATGCCCTTCCAAACCTGTATGATTTTTTTTGAAGAAGAATGTTTCAACTGTTTTGTCCTTGAAAGTCAGTTGAGTTCAAAGCAATATTTGGACCACTGTTGTTATTGTTAACTGAAACTAAATATATTAAAATAATTTTTATTAATTGAAATAAAGCTGAAATAAAATATTATATTACATACATATACTCAGGTTACATATATATAAAATAACTAAATACGGCATGAAAAGCTTCACTCAAAAAAGTGAAATAAGTTTAAGCTGAAGTCCTAAAATTACTGAAACTAAAATTAAAATAAATCTATATAGAAATATTAAAATTATAAAAAGGGCAATAGCATATGAAATTACTAAAACTTAAACTAAAAATAAAAGCTAATTCAAAATAATAATAACCACTATTATAGAAGTGTATAAATAATGCTAAAATAACACAACAGGGTCCCATTAAACTTTTAAAAGAAAAAAAACTTTCCAAAAAAAAAAGGTCAAACAGGTTTAAAGCGTTTGAAACAAGACTGATTAAATTTTTATTTTGTTTCAACTGTTTTGTCCTTGAAAGTCAGTTGAGTTCAAAGCAATATTTGGACCACTGTTGTTATTGTTAACTGAAACTAAATATATTAAAATAATTTTTATTAATTGAAATAAAGCTGAAATAAAATATTATATTACATACATACATATACTCAGGTTACATATATATAAAATAACTAAATACGGCATGAAAAGCTTCACTCAAAAAAGTGAAATAAGTTTAAGCTGAAGTCCTAAAATTACTGAAACTAAACTAAAAATAAATCTATATAGAAATATTAAAATTATAAAAAGGGCAATAGCATATGAAATTACTAAAACTTAAACTAAAAATAAAAGCTAATTCAAAATAATAATAACCACTATTATAGAAGTGTATAAATAATGCTAAAATAACACAACAGGGTCCCATTAAACTTTTAAAAGAAAAAAAACTTTCCAAAAAAAAAAGGTCAAACAGGTTTAAAGCGTTTGAAACAAGACTGATTAAATTTTTATTTTTGTGGACTTCCCCTTAAAAACTGATTACTCAACTATTCATTCAAAAAAAGTACCACAGGGGTAGCTGTAGGTAGCTATAAAAGGGTGAGCTTTCAGACCGTGACTTGGCCAACGCTAATTCTAGATGCGATCAGGTCTCTGGAGGATGGAAATGTTTGGAATTAAGTGTCTCAGGGTGAATGAAACCATGACAAGCTCCTAATCCCTCTATTGAGAGTACATGCTGTACCATGCACAACACAATCTAACCATAAAGGTGGCTACAACTGCACATGACTCTGTGCCATATCCAAAACACAAACCCCCATCATTTGACTGTAGTAGCATCTCCCATATGGTGCCGGGAGGAGGCGAGGCTGGAGGGAGACGATGAGACAGAAAGAAAGAACAGTTAAAATTTGCAAGCATAAAATTGCAGCTGCACCATTATATTTGATCCCAGTGCAGCTGTAAATTATTATGTGGACAATTTAATACTGCCAAAGATCATATCTTTGCATTGCTGCCAAAGTGTGTGCACGTTCCTGTGCCCAGAGCCTCGGAGCAGGGGATGGGTTCGCTACAGATGCATCACCATTCATGTGCCAAACGAGACAGCTCGAAGACGTCTTTCTCGCTTTCTGTGTTGGTAAGGTACACGGAGAGATGCAGACAGGGCTGTGCTTAGAGGGATGAGCCATTTACGTTTCACTCATGCAGCCCCGAATGTCCTGCGAGCCAGTAATTTGTCCAGTCACCGGGGGAGCATTAAAACCAGACCAAAATAATTCTTTACAGTTATGGAAAAAGTGAAGAGAAGACGAAAAACAGGCACATGCACACATCTTTCCCCTGAAAAGTTATTACATTTTGTGAATGGTATGGAGTAATGGCAAGCATATGTGGCGCTGCACTCGGCGCAGAAGTCAAGGCTAGGCTAATCGTGCTAGCAGGACTGGGAACCCTTGACATATAACGGATACTTGTTACTGAAGTATAGCTTACAAAACCAGATGTTGATAAAGACACATTAAGACAGATGGGAGAACAATTACTGGCACACACAACTGTTCTGAAACAGCTTAAAACATTTCTGACCTTATAAGGCAAGATGGATTTATACTCACTGCCATTTTATTGCTCCATGAGACCCCTTCCCATTCGGAGAGGGGTCTCAATTTTGCCATAGCTGTGCCGCTCGCCGCAACATGCAGCTATTTAAAAAACTGGCGCTGAAGTTTATTTTGAAAGGAATAAATCAGAGACAGACCACAGCGCAATGAAATACCACATAATGCCACTCCAATCCATATGTAGCCCTATATATTCTAGGATACATTGTTCAGGAACTTTTCTGCCAAACTGAAAAATGCCAACGATCACCCCTTCATTGGGACTCATGCAATTACAAGTCTTAAAGTCAACATAAAATGACATATGTGGCATAAAAAACTTGGGGTGGGACTCAAACAATGCCTAAATTACTCTTTGCCTACTGGTTAACTTTATCCAATAGTCAGCACTGCCTTGGTAATGTCAGCAAGAAATGAGTCACATTAATACCAGGATATCCAGAAATCAAATAAAAATCTTTAAACTGTAAAACCTAATGCACAATGCACCAATATTAATAGTCAATTTCACTGTCCAAATACAATGCATGATATATCAGTACCATATCAGCTAAATGCTGATATTAGACATTTTTTAAATTTATCGGTATCAGTCAGTAACACTCAAAGTTAATATGTAAAACAGTAATAATTTAATAAGACTGTTAAATGTAATCTTATGCAAATCTTAAAATGAATATTAATTTCTTGTACTAAAAATTATAATGTTGTGATGCCTCATTTCACATACTGTAATGTTGTGATGCAGAGTTTAAAATGATTGATTTTAGTTTTTAGTGCATTTCTTTATATTTATTTAGGCATAATAATATTAAATTCTAATATCAGCCATAACAGAAAAATAATTGTCTAGAATTTTTCATATTGGAATTTGGAGCATCCTTAAATTAATACAAACATCTCCAAATTGTTTTTGAAGGCAGAATCTCAAGTTCTTAGAGGCTGTGCCACATACATAAAGGTTAATGTTACCCAAATACTCTGCACAAATTAAAGTGACACAGATCACTGCCCTTGTCTCCCAACCCCCTCAAATGAGACCCTATTGATCCATAATGATCCACTCAGCAAATACCACACACAGGTCACGTAATAACCATGAGCGGTACATCACTTCGCTGTACTTGATCTGCTTTGATGATCTTCTTCAGTATCTTCTATCGGAGCGGTCTGAAAAATGACTGACGTGTCAGAGGTCTGTGGCCTGTTAATACTGTCGAAGATCTGGTTAGACTCGGACACCAACTGGAAAAAGACCATGAAGAACAGCTTCGGTATGAAGGTCGTGTGGGCTTTAAACAACAACCCAATTTACAAAAACATGTATCTAACCGATCTGCTGAGAAACCGCCTGTTCAGTGTTGGAGATGTAATGGACCACATCCTCCAGGCAATTGCCCAATGTTCGTACATCCATCTTCCCAGCAGTCTTCTGGTCAACAACATTTCACCCATGGAAAGTATTCTTATCACTCTGCAAAGTCAGGAGGACGACCATCCAATAACAATGTAGCAGCTTCTGAACTATCCCAGGCACAAGTAGAAACTCAGATTTCAACCCCTTCAAGATTGAATGCATTCATGACCATACCACAACAATTAGTAGTTCCAGTTAGCATTGGATCCTGGTCGGGGAACGCGATTGTGGATACTGGAGCAAGCTACACGTTAATTCATGAGAGTCTCGTGAAGCAAATTGCAACAAGTGTTCAGCTTCAACCTTGGTCCTGTGGTCCTCTTTACCTGGCTAATGGCAAGACTGAGAGTCCTCTAGGATGGATAAACATTAATATCACTTCTGTGATCTGAAAACCGTTCTCCACAAGCTGGAAATTGCCGGTTTGACCATTAACTTGGAAAAGTGCAAGTTTTTTTCTTCCAGAAATCACTTTTCTGGGACACGTGGTGAGCAATAAGGGCATCACAGCCGATCCAAGTAAAGTTGAGGCCATTCGTGCCTTTCCTGCTCCCAACACCTTGAAGGAAGTTCAGAGGTTCTTGGGATTAGCGGGTTGGTACCACCGGTTTGTGCCAAATTTTTCTAAAATTGCTGAGCCCCTCAATTCCCTGAAAAAAAAGGGACAAGTGTTTAAATGGACGACGCAGTGTCAACAAGCGTTTGACCAGTTAAAAGCATGCCTTACCTCGCCCCCTATTCTCGGCCACCCTGATCTTCAAGTTCCCTTCATCGTATATACAGATGCCAGTGACACTGGACTGGGTGCCATTCTCACACAGAGGAAAGATCCAGGCAGGGAGGAGGTTATTGCATATGCCAGTCGAACATTAACTGGAGCAGAAATTAACTACACGGCAACAGAAAAAGAGTGTCTGGCAGTTATATGGGCCTTAGAAAAGTGGCAACACTACCTTGAATACAAACTTTTCACGGTTGTCACAGACCATTCTGCCCTGCAATGGGTCATGGGATCCACTAAAACCAACAGCCGCCTCATCCGATGGGTCCTGAGACTGCAAAAATTTAACTTCATCATTGAATACCGTAAAGGGAAATTAAACGTAGCCCCTGATGCTTTGTCTAGGTCATCAATCACAGCAAATTCTCCCATCACAGCAATTTACACAAAGCAAAAGATGGACCAACACCCAGAGCTTCCAGTGACCGATATTGTCCTGTGGGAGGAACAGCATAAAGACTGTGAAATAACAAAGCTATTACAAGCAGTGGCAGAAGAACAAAGCCCTCAGATAGACCAATATGAAGTGGTAGAGGACAAGTTGTATCATAAAATTCACCTGAAGAATGATCAAATACACTATAGAGTGTATGTTCCCAGCAGTCTCCGGCCAACTCTCCTGCAGCACTATCATTCACATCCCCTGAGTGGCCATAGAGGAATTTATAAGACCTATAAGCGGCTTCAGGAAGTAACGTTTTGGCCAGGGATGTGGACAGATGTAAAACATCATGTCAGGGAATGTGTGAAATGCCAAACCCTTCGGCATGATAATCAGAAACCTGAGGGGAAACTCCAATCAATTACCACCACTAAACCAAACGAAATGCTGGGAGTTGATATTATGGGTCCACTACCCAGGAGTACACAGCAAAATGAGTATTTGCTGGTTTTCGTTGATTATTACTCACGATGGGTTGAGTTTTTCCCCATGCGTCATGCCACCGCTCAAAGTATTGCAACAATTCTCAGAAAAGAAATCTTAACTCGTTGGGGAGTTCCAGACTTCATTCTTTCTGATAGAGGCACCCAGTTTGTCTCATCTGTGTTCAGAGAAGTATGTGAAAAATGGAGAGTGACACCGAAGTTAACCACAGCATATCACCCTCAGACAAACATGACGGAATGCGTGAATAGAACTCTCAAAAATATGATTGCGTCATATGTGGACGACAACCACAATAAATGGGACCAGTTCTTACCAGAGATGAGATTTGCCATTAACTCTGCCATCCAGGAAACCACTGGAGTGCTAGGGTTGGGTATCGTTTGAATTTGATCGATCCGATTCTGCTTATCGATTCTTAGTTTCGATTCCAATAAGATAAAAAAAATTAAGTCAAACATATTTATTCTGTCTTTTCGCAAAAAGCTCTGTTGCAGGTGAATAACATGAGCAAGCAGTATACAGAACAATGGACTTTTACACTTAGGAACTTTTGCCTATGGTTTTAACATAAAATACCACAGCAAAAACAACTAGACTAATATATATTTCAAGTATTAAATTGTTAAAGACAAGTAAACAGTTAGTAATAAAATTGGAACAAACAGATCAATTAGCAATAGCATAAATAAATACAACTGAACAAATTTCAGGTACAGAAATTGAAATCAAACATTTAAAAACAGCATAGTTTTCCTTTCATAAATAAAATATAGATCAATCCTCATTAAAGTTACAAAAGATATTCAGGCAAGATCAGTGAATGGTTTTCTTTTGTTCTTTGAATAACTTTAATGACAGAGGCAGCGCATGTTTATTAGGCTGCTGTCTCTTTAACGCCAAATGCACGCGGATCTAAAATACTGTTACACATGCGGTTTCTTTCTCATCTGTTGACGTTCACTTAAGACAAAAAACGTCTGTGTTCGTGATGATTTACTGACATATTTTTGTGCATATTGGTATTGATATCAATTCCGGCCCAGAACAACCTTTTCTGCAGTGGAAATGCACGGAAAGGTTCGAGAACGGACACAGGCCGGGAACCCGCACCGGGACCATGGTTCTCTGTGCTCACGCTTCAGATGTGTGCGCAGCACGTGAACAGTGTGCAAGTTCTTTCCCTTCCTGCACTTAAATCATTTTGTGGCATTACAGATATTTTCCGTACTGCCCCTTTGTTTACTTTGATTTTCTCTGTCACCGCCCTCCAACTAAAATATGATTGGAGGCGAGGACCAATTAAGAGGAGGAGTATATGTATATAGGGCGAGGTTTTGGACGGACCAGGCTCTGTGTAAAGTTCCCTGTGGAGGCTGTCCTTGGGGGTGGATTTTTGTGCATTTCCGGGGATGGTGAAGAAGAGGTGGTGCTACCGGTTTAGCCTGTTGTTAACGGGCATTTCTCTTGGCCGGCGGATGCCTCTTGGTCAATTCTGGGATTGAACTGAAGTTTCGCACCCTACTCCTACAAATCAGTGATTGGAGCTGTCGAAGGAAGGTGCAAGACCGGCTGACGCCGCCGATGTTCCCTAGTCACTCTTAGCCACCCGGGCTGCCAGCTTGGTCAGTGTTTTGCTCTAATCACAGTCACGCATACACTCATTGCACGCATTTCTGCATATTTAAAAAGTGCTGTTTTATTTCTGTTTTGACTTATTTTTGTTCCATTTGTTATTAATTTGTTTTTTTTTCCCCTCTCCCTTGAAGTGGAATTGTGGTGCTTAGAGATCTAAAGTCTTGTTTATATTATATTAACATTACCTCATTAAAAACGAAGAAAGTTGCATACAACTATTCCTGTAGTGTTGCCTTTGTTCTGTCTTTATTTTTTTTATTTTGTATGTAGCGGATGGTTTTGTTTGTCTGTTTTGCTATCCGGGATGAATGAAATGAAATATAAAATTGTGGCAGGTGTATATACTTGTCTGGCGCCCGAACAACAATAACTTCTTTTTTTTTTTTTTTTCTCTCTCTGAGGCTTTCGGTCTGAGAGACGAGTAAAGTCTGAGCGCTGTACTCATTAACAACATGATGTGGTCTGGCGGTTAGGACACTGTGTCATCACGCGGGTGACCCGGGTTCGATACCCACTTTAGATCATATATTTTGGGTGTTTCATTTGTTATATTTTGGGACAAGACAACCACCGTTACAATTTAAAATCACAATAAATTGTGAATGCAGGAATCAAGCGGAATCTAAGGCTACGTCCACACGAAGCCAGAGCTTTCCCTATCTGATCTTTTTTTCCCCCTCGTCTCAAGAAATATCTGCGTCCACACAAACCACAAAACCGACACATAATGCTGTAGTATACATGACAGACCAGTATGTGGCGCTGTAATTCTGCCACAGAGATACACTAAAAACGGAGAAGAAGACTTGCGCATAAACCTTGCGCCCGGTATACAAACGATCATGGAACAATACATTTATTAATCTGTGTTAATGTTAGTAAAAAGACAATCATTCAGTGTTTGTTCATGTTTTTGTTGCTGTTATGTGACGTAGCAGTGTCTGACTAGGGGCGAGACGTGGGCTGATGATGTCATAGTTTCAGAAAATATACGGATTCGCTGTCCACACGAAAACGCAAGGGCGGCGTTTTCAGATTTATCCACGCTGGGACCCGGCTTCAATAAATATCGGTTTCACTCTCCCAAAACGCTGGATCCGTGTGGACAAAATGCCTATACGATACAAAATGTATGCGTATACAGCTAATCGCGTCTCCGTGTGGACGGGGGCCTAAATGCATGTGTCTTATCGAATACCTGGTTCATGGAAATTTGGAACCGGTTCTAAAACGAAACTGGTTCTTGATCCCCAACCCTAGTGGCATTGCCCATCTGTGAGTTCATTCTGTGGTCATGTGCGTGCAGTGGAGCCGTGCTGCTAATGGCGGAAGTCCTGAATGACCAGGAATGCTCCTGGTAGGGTCAGTTCCTTTCCTGTTTAAAAAAAAAAACACGCTCACATCCATACGGCCATAAACAGGATCTGAGACAAGGTTCATTCTTATTTCACAGCTTCTATGAAGTCTGCATACAAGAGTCTTATCAGAGGAACCTCATTTGTCAGGAAAAGTCCACTGGTATTATCTTAGCTGCCGTAATTCAGAGCATTATGTTTAAAAAAGAGATTGAGTAATAAATGCATCATCGTCTTGGTCTATGGTTTTCATATATTGATATATTTTGACTTTTTTGGTAAAACGGCTCCTTTGTTCTTTCCAATAGCGATGATGGCAACATGGGGAGATAATGTCAAGTAATTCAGCGCAATTCTCCATTCATTCTGCAGCTACAAACACTTTTAATGCGCTAGGGGTGCCCCCTCCATTCATGGCTTACAAAAGCTTAGATGCAACAGACGTTTAACAAAATGACTCTTTTATGCGAAGCCGCAATGAAAACGAAGAGGTTCATCCACCCGGGCGCATGCTCCTCTTTACCTGCACCCCCACGCTCTTTCTTCCTCTTCTTCTACACTTTAGCCTTGTCTTATGAATCACCTCTTCTAGAAATAATTGACACAGAGCATTTATCTCGGAAGCACCTGCTGATCGTTCAACTACAACACAATCTTCTAGTGTGCTACACCACAGAACTATTGTCCCACCACAGTGTCTGTGACACTAACTGCCAACAACAGGAAGCCCAAACTATAGCCTCAATACAATTTGGACTAATCGGAAGACAAGAAAACACACACACACACACACACACAAATGCTTTTTGAAATAGTCTGTATATTCAGTTTATAAAGAAGCTATTGAATTACAGGTGTTATTATCTCTAGCGGTGTAAGAATCTATAAACGTTATAATGAATGCCCACTATATGGCATTGTGCACTTTGGAAAATCTTTGCGTTACACAATTGCATACTACCTTATTTTTCATTTATTCAGACCGTATGTGTGTTGAGTACAATTCTACTGAGCTATCTTGTTCTCGCCGTCTTTCTGCTCACTTGCTCTCTGCTTTTCTCGGGAGCTCTAATTGACTGAGCGTGTCAATATGTGTACTAGTGAACACACAGGGGTCTACTGTCTCTGCCTATTGATCCATAGCTCTTGAAGGAGTCAAGCCTCTAGGCTCAAAACAAATCTTAATTACACTCCTCTTTACTGGGCCACAGAGGCTGCACTCGAGTGGGTGCCCTTTTCATAAATACATATCAGAATCCATAAATCAAAATTAATGGGCACGAGCGGCCCATGAATCAAACATTAGTGACTGAACAGATACGGCTGACAGCTTCCCACTCTGATCCCATAAATTACAGAAAAAGGTAGTCCTTAATGCATCTGTGCTCCGTGTAAACTGAGAACGCAGTAATAGCAGCAAGCAGGGCTGAGTATCGATACAGATTTACCAATTCAATTAGATTTGATTTGATTAAAATTTCGATTCGATTCTGATTCATTTGGGTGCATTTCAGGTATAATGCATTTTGCTCTATAACAGCCCAGAAGGAGTCCGATTTGCTTTAAAAAGTATTATATTCATTATTCATATGAATTATTGAAAAAACATTGGTTTTGGACAAAAGTTTTGGAGGGACAAAATCATTGACCAAAACAGTTTAATTAGCAATTCTTGCAGCTATAAGAAATAATGTTTGTGTGAAATAATGAGACAGCTCCTTGCCAAAGTACTTTACTACAACTGGTTTATCACCTGAAAACACATAAAGAATTCAGTTATCCAAATGTAATTATTAAAACTTTATATTTAGTTTTGGTTTTTGGCCAAAAGAAAACTTTCATTTTTCAGTTTATGTGTTTCAGTAAGAAAATATTTTGGTGCATTACTATTATGAATCATATCTTTCAGTTTACATCAAGAAAAATAATAAATTACGTTGAAGCGCCACTCATTTGTTAAGTAATTAAAGTACACTGGAATCAATCAAATGAAAACTTTTTTTTTTTGGTGTGCACTTGTATTATTCATTATTATATTCATTATTACATGGGTTATTTAATATATATAGGATTTTTTTTGTTAGAAGTCCAGCAAAATAACTAGGCTTTATCATGCCAACATGAAATGACCGAATATAAGATTTAGTCATACTGGCCGCCCCAAGCTATAAGCTACTGTAAAGGAAGCAAAAGGATAAACGTCACTGAAAGGATGTTTCTGACATCTCTTTGGCAATTTGTCACCAAGGAACACCTTTTTTTATGGAGGAGCTTTATAGACTTCCTGCAAGAGCTGAGTCCATCCCTAAGCAATTGTTAGCTCATAAAAAGAAGTAAACCCTAATGAAGCCATTACACAGTCCATATTCCCCATCAATCATGCCTTTACACTGATATGCCAAAGCATAATGTTGGTCATGTGCCATTCTCACCTTCTCCTTGGCAAAAGCAGCCCTGAATCCACAGACAAAACCCAATTACAGATAACAATGTAGTAATCTCTGTTCCCAGGGAGCAGAGAGTCGGTCTGGAAAGAGATAGCGATGCCACGAGGCTGAATCGCAGGCCAGATACAGCCTGTATGACAGAGCCTATGTTTTTTTTTTCTTCTCTCCTTCACCCATCGGCGTAATGGTTTTTCTACTGTACAGACCGTATATTCTATTCTATTGCACTACACCAACCCTACCCCTAAACCTACCCCTCGCAGGAAACTTTGTGCTATTTCAGATTTTCAATACACTCCATTCTGTGTGATTTATATGCGTTTTGAAAAGTGGGGACATGGGGTAATGTCCTGAAAAGTCACCTTCTCCTTGTAATACCCATGTCATACCCTTGTCATTATACAAATTTATGTCCTCATTTGTCACAAAAATGCGCACACACACACACACACACACTCATCCTGACACCTTCACCACCCTGAATCTTTTACCCTTTTACAGCTAATCTTTAAATGCAAATTCTGTGACGGGAAAACAGAGTAGATGCGAGATAACAAGTTACATCTTCACTCCTGCGTCGCTATCGTCTTCTGCATCGCTGAAAAGCACCTATTCAATAAAATTACCTTCTGGCAGAGTGCACGGCAACACACCGCGGCTTTGTATTCATTAAACACACATCCCGAGCTTATCTGAAATATAAAGGGGCTTGTCAGGATGGCACGTTGTGTGTGTGTCTAAGGGGAAGGCAATGTGCATTAGGGCGATTACAATATCAGCTTGGTCCAGATGGAGGCAAGGAAAATAAACAGAGGGGGAGAGAGAGCGAGCGAGCGAGCGAGAGACAGATACAGAAGACAGAGAGGTAGTTTAGCATGCGCGTGACTGTGTGTATGTGAGTGAGTGCGGCTGATGGATGTGAGTGAATAAGAGGATGTGTTGGAATAAGAGAGGAAGTGAGAGAAAGATAAGTTAATTGGCAAGTGAATCTTGGATTAACAGACAGAGAGACAGTGAAAGAGAAAGAGAGAGAGAAAGACAGATATTGAGCAAGGCTGGGCAGCCTGGACACCTGTCAGCTGGAGCAGCGGTTTGTTTAGATAATCCTGGTCTGGACCACATTGACGGCTCAAGTTCAGATAGACTCCACTGCAAGTAAAAATCCAACTTTACAGATATTCTTCTGTTGTTTTACGACATCAAAAATGAAGTATCTACAGCAATATTCCTGATTACCTGATCAGAAATATCTGATTTCATATATATATATATATATAATTGTCTACTACGAATTTGTTTTGTAAAAACTGTATCGGCTAAAAAAGCCTCATGTAAATTCTTACACATACCCCTTTGACTTTATATTGCCTCATTATATTGTACTCTCCAGCCCCACGATACAATAAAAACCACTCATCCTCTTCTCTCACATTATACTTTCATGCTTTATGAAATCCAATAACCACACGCTAAATTCCCCTCGCTGAAAAATGTGTAGCCATTATGCCCCCTATCGATCCGAAGCACGGATTCTGGGAGATGATGGCCACCTCAATCATTCACGGTTAGCCCTCCACAGAGACTCCCGTCGAGTCAAATCTATAGCCCTCGCAAATAAGGGCCCTTTCTCCCCTCTGACAAAGCCCAACAACTCACGTCGCTTATTTACAGTCCAAGATTGAGTGTGTCAGAAAGTCCAGCAGTAGCCCTCAATGAATATAAAGAGCCTCATAGATGATATAGCTCAATGGAAAGAGATGCGAGTGAAATAACGCTAATGCATTTTGGGAATGTTTCCCTTAAGAGCTGAAACATTAAGAGCGCATATAATGCACTTGGCTGATGTCACGTAACTGAACTCGTTCGTTTTTCTTCCCTTTTGTTATTACAATTTTTATTCATCCAGAGAAATGCTATGGTCTGTCAGCTTAGACCTTTTTGCACACATACAGTGGCTCACTGCAAAATTTACAGCGTGTGTTTCTGTATCCTTATGCACAAAGAGCTTGTTTTTGATTTAAACATGCATGAAAGAGTGAAGCAATTGTGAAGCAACGAGACATGCTGCATATTTGTGCAAGTGTCTGGTGAGAATGTCTGCCAGTTTATGTTTGGGGTTAATGACATCACTAATGAAATGAGTTACTGCAATGATAACACGCCTGGCTTTCGGCCAGAATGTCTGCTGTTCATCATTTAAAATACACAGTTAGCACTTAACTACAAATGTTTTTGCGGCTGCTCTGCGTTTAAGGTAAATGAGAAGCACATTTATCAGTAGTGAAACACACAACGCTTGTCTTTCATGAATGCGACAAAAAAAAGGTTAATATTTCACACTGTGTGGCTAATTAATTTCTAGTGATGCATGGTGCATATTTATAGATAATCCTAACAGAAAATATGTATTAAATTTACATATAAGCTTAAACCAATATGAGTAAATATCTCCCGGACATACTCGAAAATAATGGATGAGTATTTCCATATCTCTCTCTCACACACAGCTGTGTGTGTGTGTTGGTGTAGGCAGCCGAGTCATCTCTTCATTATGCTGTGGCAGTGTCTGGTTTCATGCGTCTGACCTGCGTGAGGCCAGTGGGAGTGGATGAGAGGGGAACAGGTGTGAGGCAGGCAGGCTGGTGGCTGTGCAGATGGCCTCAGTCAGAAGATGTTGCTGCCTGGTAATGCTGGCTTCAAACACACACACACACACACACACACACAGTGCTTATCGTTCACCGAACCCTCACCCCCGGCCACCATACACTATGTTTGCCTTTAATCAAGGTACGCTCACTACCTGAACTGTCTATTGGCCTCCAGTTCGAAACTCACGTTGACAGGAGACATGTGTAAATACTAGGGGTGCTCCGGTCAGGGTTTTTGAGGCCGATCACCGATCGCGATCACAGAAAGCAGTATCTGCTGATACCGATCACCGATACCGATCTTTTTAAAGCCTTCTTTTTATCATTTATAACTATTTATAGTGATACTCCAATCAGGATTTTTAGACATTTATTCAGGGCCTGAATTTCATTTTTGAAAATGGGGGGAATTCCCCTCTTATGTGACTCTTCTGAGAGGGGAAGCAGTTTTCACACAGCAGTCCGCCACTGATCCGAGGCTGTTTACCACAAACACAACATTTATCCATTATTTTGATTTCAAATCCAAATATTGTCACTGAAAATGCTTTTTCAGAATTGCAATTCTTTTTTTTACACAGTACAGTAATACAGTCTTTCACAGACATGTTTAAACAATAAATATAAGCAACACATTCAATGCTTTTTACTTTTGCACTTACTTCTAGATTTATATATTAAGTTGCTCGAGCAAGTGTCAAAACATTTAACCTGCTTTTCTTACGTTATCACAAACTTACCATTGACAGAAATGGTCAGTTCGACTGCCTATTCTTTTGCATTTAAATCTTTATTACAAGCAATCCTGCGGTTCATAAAGAACTTTGTCAATAAAGAACATCTATTATTGTCTTGTTGATCTAAAAGTGCTCTTTTCCTTTAAACCTAGCCAAAAAGCCATATGTGTTGATTGTGAAATACAGTAGACTTTAATAATATGCATTTATGGTGTAATCAGGGCCATTTCTAGGCATAGGCAAGTTAGGCGGTCGCCTAGGGCGCCACCAGCTGAAGGGGCGCCAATGAGTGCAGGTACTGGCACTTTTAGCAGGGTTGTGATAAAGAGTGGCACGGTCACCCTGAAATACGACTGCCGCCCCCACTGGATCCCCCAGCATTATTGGGCTAGGGTACTGTCAATCTGGCGATGCCTGTATGCCACTAGATCAGAGTGCTGTCAATTGCTACCTGATTGTTGCATGCAAAGTTTGCATTTGGAGCGCTCAACAACGCCATTAGATCAGTGGGCACTGTCAGTGCTTTGGCAAGGTAACACTTATTTTTTTTTGCCATGCAATAAAGCTAAGTTCAAAGGCCAATTTAAAATATTGGTACAGTAAATAAAGTGCACAAAATAAGTATTTTGTTTAGGCAGTATTTGTGGCACATTTGTCCAAAAGGTGTGCGTTTTTTGCGCCAATGCATTGTTAAAGGATCAGCGTGCCATGTAATATTCCAATATAAACTTTAACATCCAATTAAAAAATATTTGTATAGTTAAATTCGCTAATTCACGAGATCAGTACATCCTTTATTAGACCATTGTCGAGTGCATCCTTGCGGAGGTGTCGAAATGCTGAATCAATTCATTCACTTCCAACAGCGCTTAATGGGAGCAGCGTCATAGAGGGCAGAGCGTCACATTATTTAAAGGGGACGTTAATGCATTACCAAGTAGAAAATGATTAAGTAGCTGCATTGGTTACTTTTATGCCACTGATAAAGCTTTTATATGTAGTTTGGGGTAACAAAGGGGTTTTATAGGTTTGACTGAAATAATAATGCAATAACTGACACTTTACATCAATGTTTCAAGAAACAACAACAAATAAATTGAACAAAAAAAAAGATAAAGACAAAAAAAGTAGCCATTGATAATATCTAAACAATATGTAGTAGTATAGTACATAGTATCCAAATCAAAATGTAATAAAATTAATTTATGTGTGATTTATGTGCAACGTTCCATAGGGCTATACAGGCATCTAGTGGCAACACAATGATATTACAGATACTAAATTGTGCAAAATGTTTATCTTAACAGTCAATTTACAAATAATGCATTGAGATTTGTGGAACTCAATGCACTGAATCTCCACAAATTAGTGTCGTAACTATGACAAGCAACTGGTGTCTGAAAAGAATTTTATATATATATATATATATATGGAATCGGGATTTCGCCTAGGGCGTCAAATTGGCTAGAACCGGCCCTGGGTGTAATTACTAGATTTTCGTGTCAATCCATGTTCATATTTACTGCAAACAATGTGCTGTTACTTTAATTCAGCAATTGCAGCGCAGCAAACATAGACTCGGTCTGAAAACGATCTCTGCACTGCTGCAGACGCACCGCTTGAGGAATGCACTGCCAGACCGCAACTGTGTGCAGTGTGCACACTTTATTAATCTGTTAACATGAGTGCGGAAAAAATATGCACCACATACGTAAACGGAGTTTCGGTAGCCGATCAATCGGAGCACCCCTATTAAAGACCTTAATGAGGTGATGAGCAATTAACAGTGCAGAGTGTCATAGTTACAGCAGTTATTGCTGGTCATAGCCTCCATTCACTAAATAACACAAATATAAGAGAATATCATATCTTAAAAAAACCTGAACTGCATGACTATGAAAGCAAAAGAAGCCCCTTTCGGAAAATAAAATGTAAATCTACTTTATGATGAGAAAGTTCAAGATTACGAAACAACTCTGACTGATTGCTCAACTCTTCAGTCAAGAGAGAACTTGAGTGCTGAGAGCGGACTCATGATGGATTGAGAAGATGAGCTTGACAATTGTGACAGGAGCAGCTTTTTTAAAAAGCTGGCTCAGTCACAATTGATAAGCACATCTTCTCAATCCATTGTGAAGTCACAGTTGTCAATACAGCTCCTCAATCAACTGTGATATCACAATAGACATACTCATCTTGTCAATTCACTGTGACGTCACAATTGTCAATGGATCTGTTCAACAAATTTGATATCACAATTGTTAAACACCTGTGATGTCACACTTTTCAGATGCATCTTAACCCTTTGCGATATCACAATTGTCATGGATCTTCTCAAAATATTTATCACTATTATCAAAAACATCTTTTCAACTGTGTTGTCACAATTGTCAACCGATTTTTCTTTCACAATTAAACACAGATGTTGTATCCCAATTGTCAAACGCGTCTTCTCAATCGTGATTTCTCAACATTTTAAAGAAGCATCATGGTGTGACAGTTTCCCTCCTGTCTCACACCAGATGTTTACCTGTGCTTGCAAACATTTGATTTGATCAAATGCAAAGGCTGGCCAGCAACAATTCGAGCTTATTAGAGGCGTTCGTGTGTTTATAGCTGAGGTGATATTACACACGGCCAACAGATGACAAGCTGATCGTCAGTTAATGTTTGACTGGGTGACTTCATATATTATTATGAATGTTATGAAGTATACTGTAGAAATAAGTTAAATATCTGTTATATTATTCTTATTATATATATAATAAGATATATAATTACGAATTCTAAACAAATCTAGAAGCTGGATTAAAATTCGTTTGTTGTGTTGTGTTGGATTTGCTAAACTATAGAATATAAGATTAAAAAAAATGATCTGAGCACGTGAGATGAGACGGCACACATTAACCATATTCATATGAAAAAACATGGTTATATAGTATTACAATCTACACCGACAATTACTGTCATAATCGCTCTTACACAATATTTCCCTTTAGTTACGGGAGGAAAACCCCGATAAAATATATTGCAAAGCGATAATAAAATAAGCCATAAAATCCAGAGTAGATTAATACGCATCACACGAAAGAAACGCTTTGCATGAACGATGTTTTGCATTGTTTACAAATAGAGGTAAATGCGGCCATATCCTTAT
Organism: Sinocyclocheilus grahami; assembly: GCF_001515645.1. Classification (NCBI taxonomy): domain Eukaryota; kingdom Metazoa; phylum Chordata; class Actinopteri; order Cypriniformes; family Cyprinidae; genus Sinocyclocheilus; species Sinocyclocheilus grahami. The sequence goes on along the minus strand of NW_015505745.1, from coordinate 654,535 downwards.
CATGAAGTTAAGGTCTACAGCAGCGAACATTACAAATTGTAAATGTAAGTGGCCATTTAAGACAACTGCGCGTATTATTATTTATAGCAGGTGATACTCGCTTTATGTTGCAAATCATACTAAATTAAGCAATATGGGCAAAACGAAACATATAGCCTAACAGCTATATAACAGAAAGAAAAATAATATAAAGTGTTTACCCAAATGTAAAATAAAGCATCCTAATAAAATTATTAAACGTGGCTAAAGTGTACAGACTGGTAAGTATTCATCTGAGATCACGGGAAATAGAGATAAAAACAGCAACTAAGCGACTTACACTGAAAAGAGGTAGAAATTCCCACCATGCGTAACCGCGTTGTGAGAGAAAAATTAATTTCCTGTCCTCGACTCCGGTTGATATATTAGTGATGTTTCTCAGTCTTAAACGTGTACTTCCAAGACGAAGAAGAAAATGTGTCCGTCAAACTCCAGTGCACAGTGCTAGAAACGCTCCAGTGTGCTGAAGGGCAGTGAGCCCGAGGCTCGGATGAGGCTCAACCTGACAAGAGGAGGATGCTGTGCGTGTCTCGAGCTCAACTCGTTTTCCTTCAACTGTCTGAATACATGAACACGAAACACAAAAACGTTTGATCCTAGTGTGCGTCAGAAATATTTCGAGAACAGCGAAGAAACGTTAGTGGGGAAAACGGTTTCTTCCGAAGAGCCTCTAACGCCTGCCCGGCTGCTTGGAGAAGCTGTGGTACTTTGCCTCTAGTCGGCGAGCTTCGGCGGGAAACCCAGGTGCAGAGTAGGCGGAGCTTTCTCTAGCAGTGGGCGGAGCCTGACACAACAGGCATCTGGATATAAATATGTACAGGTTTATGGGATAATCTCCATGTGGAGCGGAATAAATGGGATTTTATGAGAAAATAACTGGGTGATAACGGATATGGTTTGTTGTGGTACTTTGCTCTCTCTCTCTGTCACACAGCTTGCTTTAACTTAAGGCCAATAGGCCCCATTTACACCTGGTATAAACATCTGTTTGGACAGCGCTGCATCTATTACGGAAGCTGTTTATACTTAAAAGTAAAAGATGAAAAAGGTAATCGTGACAACATTTAAAATAAGAAATAAAATCACACTGTGAGATAGGCCTATTAAGCTGCAAGCGTGAGATTTAAAGAGGAATATAGGAATTAAATTGAAAATATTTAATATGGAACATGGAAGCTAGCTTCCGAAAAACAGATGTTGGTGGGTTTTTGTTAAATGTGAGCCAAAATCATCACAATTAAAAGAACCAAAGACTTAAACTACTTCAGTCTACTTCAGACTAAATTTATTTAATACACGAGTTTCACAATTTGAGTTGAATTACTGAAATAAATGAACTTTTCCACGACATTCTAATTTATTGAGATGCACCTGTATATGCATACGTGATAAATTAAATCAAACATACTGTAGTATACTTTTGCATACTTTATGCATGTGTTACATGCAAAGGTAACATAGGGTATACGAGCAAAGTGTGCTGATGAAAATTTCGCCCCATTGTTTCTAACAGTGCACATTTTGTATGCTCAGCTCGCATATGCGCATTGATTTTTTTTTTGCCAACTACTGGAGTTGGCAAAACAATAGATCCCCAAGCTGACAAGTGCATGAGTGGGTTAAGAGATGCACACAAGTTTAGTTTAAATGAGTACAAAGAAATTTTTATTGCTCATAAATTTTGGGGAGAAATAGCACAGACATGTGTTGACTGCCTGTGTTTGTGCACACTATCAAATAGGGCTATAGGCCATGCGTTCGACTGTATAATTTGAAAAACCAAAGTATACTTCAAGCTTAAATAATAAATGCACTTCAGGTAGTACAGGTACTCCTCCCCACAACAAATTCTAATGAAAATGTACAAAGAAGTCATGGAAACACATTAGTACCAGGTATAAATGGTGAAGTTTCTCAGCTGAACACTTGTGATCGGATCACCAGAGACCTTAATGTAAACAGGTGTAAACAGGGGCATATATATCCCCAACACCCCAAAGCCAAAAAAAACTGATTTGTAGTCAATCAATATGAGTTTTTCAATGACCCCTTCTTCAACTTTTACATTTGGTCCCTCCCTCAATCTGGAATATTTGGTTACATCCTTGGGCAAACACTTCCCCGACCATCTGGACTTCATCTCTGCCCGCCGAGCCAGGAAAAGCAGAAGCGTCGTTTACAGCCTGATGATAACAGCCTCTTTCACACAGACGCCGTTCATGAAGTTAATGCATCGCAGACTCCCTCTCCCAAATCTCGCTTTTAACCCCAACTCGACCCATACGTTATGCTTCAAGTGAGAGATGTATATTCTAGAGGGGTTTCTTTTACAATAAGGGTTTGCAATAAGATTATGAAATCATTCTGGCAACTACCATTAACTTGGCCAGAGCTCAAATGTCTTGTACTCATGTTAACAATGTTTTCCTCTTGTTTCAGCTGCTCAAATGAAGATTTATTCATGTAATTGCAAAGACTGAGCTTAATTCTTGGTATTTATTTTCTCATTTGACAAGTTATGTTTTCTCAGAGATCATAAAAAGTCTGGAACTCTGACAAAACTTCTCTCACTAGTTCGTGATGTGCAGGTTTTACTCTTTGTTCCTCTCAGACAAAGACAACTCGGTGAGATGCCTCTCAATTTGGGAGCCTACGAGCCGCCAGCTGAATGAAACGCACTCGTGTCAGATCAGCACAAACAGACCTTACCCTCTATCACAAGGACTCAATCCGATCTCTTTTGTGCACAGCGTGCGTTAGAGAAAAGCTTCTTGTGGCAATCACAGGGCAACATCTTGACACCGGAGGCAAAAAGGATGGTGGTTTAGGAAACCTGCAGGGGCACAAGCGGGTGTCATGTCCACTGATAACAGCACAAGAGATCAGGAAACACACAGTGCTGTTTTTGCCGCTGGGGTTCCTGAAAGTTAGCCGCCCTGGGCGACGGGCCGCACACATACAGGATACCTCGCCTCTGCTGAGGAAAAACATGCTGGGCCTGACACACACATGAGGCCACACAGACTTCCTGCATTTCCCCACCTACCGGTCAGCCACCTGTGGCATGCATGCAAACACACTGAATCAAGCCACTGTCTGTAAGCTCTAAAACAACAGCAAAAGTCACTACTGTGACACTAATTTACTAATTTAGCAGACACTTTTACCCAAACGAGGAACACAACAAAGCTTATCTTAAGAAGGAAGTAACTATCGAAGTCAATGGCTACCAGCAACTGTTCAGTTTCCCACATTCTTCAAAATATGTTCTTTTGTGTTCAGCAGAAGAAAGAAATTTAACAAGTTTTTGGTTTGGAACAACTTGGGGTTATGTGAGCAATGATAATTTTCACTTTTGGGTGAACTATTCCTTTAATTTCAGAGAACCTGCAATAGTACATAGTATTTCTGTTGTGAAAAAAAAAATTTAGACATCTTCTTAGCAAATAAAGAGTGCAAAACAAAATAACAGAGAAAAAAAGCAGAGTAAACTCAATGAAATATTGGATTTTTAAAACCTTTAAAACTCCAGAGTGCCTCATGCAGTTTAATCCTCCATAAGAGTTGCTATTATCCTTAATGGAAAATAAAGCCAATATCAACTGAAAGTGCACACTTTACTGTTGTGTCCTGTTTTTGCATATTTAAAGTTCTGATTTGCACCGTCCGATATTTTGCAAAGCAAATGAAATGGATTTATCATTGACAAGGATGCACAAGTTAACTCTATGGCTACAAAATTGTTTCTGCAAAAGTCATGACTTACAGAGATTATGTATAAGAGATTTTTCTTTCCATTGCAGGATCCATACGGCAGGCTCATGGTTCACTTGGCATATTATTGAATTCAAATTCTGTCTGGCAGTTACCCATTTCCTGAGAGTGAAGGGGAGAATCTAAGTGGGAAGAAATTGACAAGCGCTTCTACCTATGCGATAATTTAATTAGCGGACCGTTCTCCAGAGCTTCACCTAATTCTCCAACCATGTTCTTGTCAGAAGGCCATATATTGCTGGATGATTTTTTACACCTTCCCTTTTCTCCTTAAATTAACAAATCACACTATCCTTTACATTTACTTGTTAAAAAAAATCCCTCTGACAATTCCTCAGATGAATCAACCAACAGACCTCTCTTTGTGTAAATGAAAATATGGAGGGAAGCAATAAAGTACAGTCCTGCTCTTGGGTATCTCATAAGACAGATCAGGCCAAAGTGGCAGATATATAAGTCTCTCAGTGCTGAGGTTTGGGGATCTGGGGGCGTCCTCTGGGTGCTGGGATACAGTTCTTTTTGAAGTGCACACATGTGAGAAACACATCTCAGTGCCTTCAACCAGCCCAGCTCCCATCGGCAATAAAAGTTGACAGACAAGATATATGAAGTGTAACGTTGCCCTGCCTGTCAGTCACAGATGTATAAACACACATACACACTCACACACAGTCTTTCTGAACCATGCTCCTTGAAATATGTCCCCGTCGCCGCACCATGAGAATAAAAGACAGTGTATTGATTTGCCCAGACCTACATGTTTCAACAACTGGAAGTGCTCTCAGTCAAATGGATTTCCCACACATCAGGAGAAGCCTACTGTCTGTGAAGCAGACAAATTAAGAAGCCAGAAAGAGGAAGCATAAACACACTCTGGCATACAGTGCATATGAGGACACCCGCTATGCACACACATTAGACACATTAGACAAATATGATTTAAGGTAGCCAAGGCCCACTGTTGGCACAGAAGTGTTTGTTTGCACCAGGAGAAGACATTAACATAAATGAATCACCATAGTGGAAAGTGATATCAACAAATAAGATTTTAACAAGGGAGTATTTTGAGCTTGGGTTTACAGACTTGGCTTATTTCAATTCACATAAACTAAATGAAGCAAAATGTTATGAGGTTCTCAACAGACACAAAACTTTAGAGTCAACATTAAACAGTATTTGCAACCTTATTTAATTCTATAATCTGATATATTATGAATTAATTTAGATATTTAAAAAGAAAAAAATATGTAGAGTTCCAATTGATTGGAACGTGAAAAGTGGGTAAGTTATTATTATTTTTAGATAGTTCTAGTGATATAGTTCTAGGCTTGTCATTGTCCAAACGTTAGCACTGTCCTGCTGTTCGATCATTTTATCATTATGAATGCAAAATGCACATTTCTCCTTTGACAGCCATTTAAAAAGAAGGCATGTATTTTGCCTTTATAGTTGTAATCATCAAACTTTCAATTTATATGATCAATATATAAGCTTAAAATGTTTTATATAAAAACATTACCATTTTTTACCACTTTCTGAAGGCTCTTAAAAGTGAGAAATGGATGTGCATTTACCCCAGTCTTCTGTCACTGACACTCCAGCCATTCATGCTTAGTCACATGGAATTTACGGCACAGGTTTGATTGGTTTGCATCCAGTGCTCAAAATTTTGCTTTGGGATGCGAGGTAATGCTAACAGATAATAGATTTCTCCAGTGTTATAGACCTCCATGGTTTTAAAGGTTCCATGAGTATGATTCTGAATGCAGCACTTGCAAGTTGCCTTTGCTTAGAAAGTGTCTGCTAGAAATATAAATGGTAATTTATTACAAGTTTTAGGCGGAACTAGATTTGGCTGACTCTAACGTGATGGTGGCTATATGCACAGTAGCCATTGGAACCAAATGAGCTCTGCAGACAATTAATGTGTAAAGCACATCTGACTCTCACTGCTCGAGTCTAGAGACTTCCCACATTATACAATTAATGGAATAGATCACCCAAAACTGAAAATACTGTTATTATTTATTCATCCTTATGTCGTTCCAACGCCTTATAACATACTTCCATGGAACGCAAGGAGAATTTTTGAAGAATAGCCACTCCTGACCACTCAGTATAATGAAAGTAAACGAGGACTGGGACTGTCAAACTTCAAAAGGTACCATAAAAGTATCATTAAAGTTTCATAAAAGTAGCCCAAATGAATTGTGTACTATATTCCAAGTTTTCTGAAGTCATACAATAGCTTTGACTAAAAGTCATTATTCTCAGATAATTTTTCTCTTCAGTAGGCTGTTAACTGTTGCTTCTGAACCACTAAGTGAACAAATCATTCAGACAGATTTTGTGAACTGGATCAACCAATTATTATTTCCCCTTCAGGAACTCGAGCTGCGTCGAGTCGCTTTGGGAACGCCCTTGCGTGACCGCGTTCTGAAGCACGTGTCAAATTCGTCCAATGGAGCAGCGAGACGTCACGAGCAGGGTGACATAAGCACCAGAAAGCATAAAAGTGCATCCGGCCTGGCACAAACCAGCTTCTGCTCTTCAGTAGCGCTCTGTGTATGTGTCTGTCTGTTTACTGTTGTCTGTCCGCACAAGCACTCATATATATAAAACAATGTCTATGGCGAGCGAACGGCATTACAAACGCTGTGTTTCTCCCTGCCCACGATATCTGGCGGCGGGGGATACACACGATTTCTGTGTCGTTTGTTTAGGAGCGGAGCATGCACGGTAAGCTTTCGAGCAGCTGATTGTCATCTCTGCGAGCTCTCGCTGCGCACGCTCCGCTCTCGCCTGGCCGTGTTTGACCCCCCGCGGCTCTCCCCCCCCCCCCCCCCCCCCAGAGAGAGAGCCAGACGCTTCATCTATCTTCCTTCGAGGAGGTGGATGTGATGAGTGTCGAGACAGAGGAGACTGTGGAATCGCCACCACGGTCCCTCGCGTATGAGGTCACGAAGTGTGTGGATGTTGCTCTGGCTCCACTGCGACTCCAGGGCATCCGCATACTCAATTATATCGACGATTGGTTAATACTAGCTCAATCGGAGCAGATGGCGGCTCGGCATCGAGATATCGTCCTCGCCCATATGAGAGAGCTGGGGTTAAGACTAAACGCCAAAAGAGTGTTCTTTCTCCTCTACAGAGAACCACTTATTTAGGCATGGTGTGGGACTCAACCTCGATGCAGGCACGTCTGTCTCCTGCTCGAATCGAGTCAATCCTCACAACAGTCACGAGAGTAAGAGAAGGCCAGTCATTCACTGTCAAACAGTTTCTGAGGCTGTTGGGCCTGATGGCAGCGGCGTCCAACATGATACCTTTTGGTCTGCTGTACATGAGTCCCTTGCAGTGGTGGCTCAGAACCAAAGGATTTTCCCCGAGGGGGAATCCGCTTTGCATGATCAAGGTCACACGGCGACATGTGGAAGAAACGTTGGTTCCTGGTTCAAGGCCCAACGTTAGGGGCTCATTGTCATCGTGTAATGCTAACGACGGATGCCTCTCTCACAGAAACGTGCTTCAGAACGCGGTCACGCATGGGCGTTCCCAAAGCGACTCGACGCAGCGTCTCGTTCCCTCGGGGAACCATGTAACCTAGAGACGTTTTTTTGGTGTTTTTTCTATTTCCAGTATATTCATCAAATATTGTTCCATGGAAGAAAGTTATTCAAGTGTGGGTCAACATGAGGGTGAGAAAATGATGACAGAATTTTCGTTTTGGGGTGAACTATCCCTTTAAACTCACCATGGTACTTTTTCCACTAGTAGACGGGAGAAACAGAAAAATAGAAGCAAAGAAAACAGAGACTTTGTAAGGGAGGAGAGAGCTTTCTCTGGCTGAGGAAAAGAGAAGAGAAAAGAAAAGGAGAGACAGACAGCAGAGGAGCAGCACTGCCAAAGGTAGGCCTGATTGGCAGCATCACTCCTCACCATTCATCACACGGGAACTCCAGACTTCCCAAATCCTTCAGCAGATGGAGCGGCCACTCGGTTTAAACACCTGATATGAAGCCATCCATCATGCTGTAATGCGGCAGTTGGGTCTGCAGCTGGGTCCCCGATTCGGTGCGGCACGACTCGGGCGAGCTTGAAAAGTAGCCTGAGTGCACCCGTGATGGACTAGAGCCAGGCAGGCTGCATCGCACCACGTTCTCCCCTGATAGCATTCACAGCCCTCCACTGGACCATGGAACAGGTGGATGCAAGAGAGAGAGAGAACGACGGAGTGACTTCATGCGTAGTGGAGTGGGGGCAAGGTTGAAGTAGAGCGGAGGATAGAAAAATGCACACGGCTTCCTGTGTTGAATACCAATGGTTTGAGAACCCCAAGAGCTGTACACCAACCCCAAACAAATAAATAATCATTACTGTCCATTTGACAAGCACAGAAAAGGTGCAGTTTATTTCAGCAAAATAAACCAGGCGCAGATGCTCTGTTTGAAAACCCAGTTAGCCGCCAACTGAGGCAGCATTTAAGGCAACATGTGTAAAAGCTGTTCCAAAAGGTAGGAAACTTAATTATGCTGCCTACTAAGATACATAATTTTACCCAAATTCTAAAGCAACATCACAAACACACCACCATTCAAAAACTCACCAAGGCTACATTTATTTGATCAAACATATATAATATCATTTTAAAATGTAATTGATTCCTGTGACATCAAAACTGAATTTTCAGCATCAATACTCCAGTCTTTAGTGTCACATGATCATTCAGAAATCATTCTATGCTGATTTACTCCCCAAGAAATTTATCATTATTATCAATGGGAAAACCCCCCCAAAAAACAAATAAATAAAAAAACTGTTTAATATTTTAATATTAAATGTTTTTTTTTCAGGATTCTTTAATGAATAGAACATTCAAAGGAACAGCAGTTCTTTTAAATAGAAATCTTTTGTAACATTATCTCTGTATTTATTATGACTTTTGATCAATTTAATGCACAATTTCTAAATAAAAGTATTTATTTCTTTTAAAAAAATTGCACTGACTGAACTTTCGTACAGTAGTGTATTTTTCACAAAGCTGGCAATAAATTGTGACATACAAATGGCATACAATGCAAGTGCAAAGTTATAAATCACTTATATTTCATTCCATATTTTAAATTATCTATAAAACTGGTCAACTGTAACTAAAAATGCAGCATTTTTATGTTTAGTAAAGTATCGTGCGATTACCTTAGCAACATGCCAATTTCAAATTCTATTGAAATCCATTGTAAATCAAACCTAGAATGTTCCCAAATTCTCACCTAAGATATTCCATGACAGTTAGGATACTCCCTTAGAAGGCAGCTGACTATATAGACAGGGAGTCAGCTTTCTAGGTTTTGGAACAGAGTTAGAAGAGTGTATTTTTCTGTATATCTTTCTCTCACACACAGACAGACTGCAGTGTATCCTCACACACAGTGGATCTCTCATTAGCCGGAGCTCTGCTCCAGGCTCTGTGCACAGAAGCCTTGAGTCTGAGGACTAATTTGTCAACAAAAACAATTAGGGGGAATGATCCGTTACACTGGTTTTAATGAGTACTGTCAGGTCACAACACTAAAAGTGACAACGGAAAGGTCATCACAGCACCACTCAGACACCCAGCCATCCACAATCACCCACCCATATCAGACTCCCATATCAGAATATCAGAACGAGCTGCTTATGAAAACCGTAATTGTTCAAAACTTAAACACAGCATGAACACGCATGTCTAAGTGTTCATAAAGACACCATTTCAGCAATGGAGTCTGCTAATAAAAAGAGTCTACACCACTATCTGCAGATTTTCATCTCTGAGTAATCACAAACATTTTATGTGAGAGCTTTGTTTATTTCTATGACGTTGGCGAGGCCTTAGTGGATATCTAATAGAGACAGTGGTTGCTGTAGCTATGGTAACCATGACTACCATTTGTGGAGGATTCTAACTTTTGTTTGATTTGAATGGGAATGTCTTTACCCAGTTAAGCTTGGCATTGCTTCAAGTATTCTGAGAGCAGCAATGTCTACAAATCAATTGAGTGTCTTAACCACAATTAGTAACTACAGTTAATTAAAAACTCCAGTTAAAAGCATGTGTATGCCTACATGCACAGCAACCTTTTTAGTAAATGTGAATTGCTTCGAATAATGGCATATTTGATCAGCTTTGGTCTACTTCTTTGAACACAACATCATTAGCATTTTAGTCTATTACTGAAGTGTACAAGCTAAGAAACTTGTCTAACATCAAAGTTCCAACTGAAGTCGATCAATAGTTCATTAATTACAGCGGCGGGAAAAATGGGTTCAGCCTACATACAGTAATTGTACAGATACCCTGCTTTTATTATTATTCATTTTTTTCATTTGAACATTTAGAGCTAATTTTGCTCTCAGAAATGAGGACACTTCCCACGGCTGCATGTTCCTCCCTGTCCTTGTTCCTCCATTATCTGATGTCAAGCTTTAACTATGTAGAAAAGAGCTTTTTGTCATGGATCATTGCTTAACCTTTACAAATGCTTCATCTCCACCTCATCACAGACCTTTGTTGTCTGTCTGCTGTCTGGTGGAGAAAATGGCTCACATTTGTGGACTTTCTACCTCCCCCCCACCCCCCACTTGTAGGAAATGCATTTGAAAGCAGATACAGAAGAGTGCAGATGGGCTGCAGGTAAGATACTGTAGTTTATAGTATGATGGTCAACAAAATGCTTCTAAAAAGCACACGATGGCTATGTTCAGAAATGTATTGTATTTTACAACTGTGGAAGTATATAGTGAAATTGTATGTTTTAGCATGGAATACTGTATCCCAAAATGCAATGCATTCAAACTGACAGTCAATTTCCAATATGATGGACGAAACAGAAATAATACCAGTTGTGAACTGTAGCGTCTTTTTTTGACTTATACTAACAAGTTTGTTCAGACTGCTAAATGTTAAGACATTTTTAATAAAATTTGATAAAAAATCCAAATAGACATTTTTATTACAAAAATGATAACTGGAGCAGGGTTATTGTAGTTAACTAAATGTAAAATCATTAAGAAAATAAATTGTTACTTGAAATAAACCTTAACTGAAAATAAATAAATAAAAATAATGTTTCCAAGGCAACATTTCTTAATTTAATTTATTTTAACACAACAAAATTAATAAAACTTTAACTAAAATGAAAATGAAAAAAAAAATCAAAATATGAATAAAAACTCTAATAGTAGCTCAATAATACTAAAATAACACTGAACTGGATGCTACATACTGAATTAACCAAACATCATAATAAGTAGTAATCTGCAATTGTTACCTTAAAGATGATTTAAGTCATAAAAATTAATTTTGTTGGTATAAATTAATGTATTTAGTTTAAATCAAATATTAAATCATATTTTTGACCTTTTTTTCAGAGTAGTGAGGTCTTTTGATAAAAATATTAAATAATGTATTATTTTGCAATAATGCCTACTCTTTCCCTTACCAGTTTTAAAAACAGTAGGCAGCATACAGTGTACAATTTGCACAGTGTACATTTAAATCTGAACATACGGCATGGAACTGAAACCACCTGCCTGGTATCACACCATATTATAAATATACACAGGGAGTCAGCTTTCTAGGTTTTGGAACAGAGTTAGAAGAGTGTATTTTTCTGTATATCTTTCTCTCACACACAGACAGACTGCAGTGTATCCTCACACACAGTGGATCTCTCATTAGCCGGAGCTCTGCTGCAGGCTCTGTAGAAGCCTTGAGTCTGAGGACTAATTTGTCAACAAAAACAATTAGGGGGAATGATCCGTTACACTGGTTTTAATGAGTACAGTCAGGTCACAACACTAAAAGTGACAAAGGAAAGGTCATCACGACACCACTCGGATACCCAGTCACCCACACACACCCACCCATATCACAACTGCTTATGTAAACCCTAATTGTTCAATACTTAAACACAGCATGAACATGCACGTCTAAGTGTTCATAAAGACACCATTTCAGCAATGGAGTCTGCTAATAAAAAGAGTCTACACCACTATCTGCAGATTTTCATCTCTGAGTAATCACAAACATTTTATGTGAGAGCTTTGTTTATTTCTATGACGTTGGCGAGGCCTTAGTGGATATCTAATAGAGACAGTGGTTGCTGTAGCTATGGTAACCATGACTACCATTTGTGGAGGATTCTAACTTTTGTTTGATTTGAATGGGAATGTCTTTACCCAGTTAAGCTTGGCATTGCTTCAAGTATTCTGAGAGCAGCAATGTCTACAAATCAATTGAGTGTCTTAACCACAATTAGTAACTACAGTTAATTAAAAACTCCAGTTAAAAGCATGTGTATGCCTACATGCACAGCAACCTTTTTAGTAAATGTGAATTGCTTCGAATAATGGCATATTTGATCAGCTTTGGTCTACTTCTTTGAACACAACATCATTAGCATTTTAGTCTATTACTGAAGTGTACAAGCTAAGAAACTTGTCTAACATCAAAGTTCCAACTGAAGTCGATCAATAGTTCATTAATTACAGCGGCGGGAAAAATGGGTTCAGCCTACATACAGTAATTGTACAGATACCCTGCTTTTATTATTATTCATTTTTTTCATTTGAACATTTAGAGCTAATTTTGCTCTCAGAAATGAGGACACTTCCCACGGCTGCATGTTCCTCCCTGTCCTTGTTCCTCCATTATCTGATGTCAAGCTTTAACTATGTAGAAAAGAGCTTTTTGTCATGGATCATTGCTTAACCTTTACAAATGCTTCATCTCCACCTCATCACAGACCTTTGTTGTCTGTCTGCTGTCTGGTGGAGAAAATGGCTCACATTTGTGGACTTTCTACCTCCCCCCCACCCCCCACTTGTAGGAAATGCATTTGAAAGCAGATACAGAAGAGTGCAGATGGGCTGCAGGTAAGATACTGTAGTTTATAGTATGATGGTCAACAAAATGCTTCTAAAAAGCACACGATGGCTATGTTCAGAAATGTATTGTATTTTACAACTGTGGAAGTATATAGTGAAATTGTATGTTTTAGCATGGAATACTGTATCCCAAAATGCAATGCATTCAAACTGACAGTCAATTTCCAATATGATGGACGAAACAGAAATAATACCAGTTGTGAACTGTAGCGTCTTTTTTTGACTTATACTAACAAGTTTGTTCAGACTGCTAAATGTTAAGACATTTTTAATAAAATTTGATAAAAAATCCAAATAGACATTTTTATTACAAAAATGATAACTGGAGCAGGGTTATTGTAGTTAACTAAATGTAAAATCATTAAGAAAATAAATTGTTACTTGAAATAAACCTTAACTGAAAATAAATAAATAAAAATAATGTTTCCAAGGCAACATTTCTTAATTTAATTTATTTTAACACAACAAAATTAATAAAACTTTAACTAAAATGAAAATGAAAAAAAAAATCAAAATATGAATAAAAACTCTAATAGTAGCTCAATAATACTAAAATAACACTGAACTGGATGCTACATACTGAATTAACCAAACATCATAATAAGTAGTAATCTGCAATTGTTACCTTAAAGATGATTTAAGTCATAAAAATTAATTTTGTTGGTATAAATTAATGTATTTAGTTTAAATCAAATATTAAATCATATTTTTGACCTTTTTTTCAGAGTAGTGAGGTCTTTTGATAAAAATATTAAATAATGTATTATTTTGCAATAATGCCTACTCTTTCCCTTACCAGTTTTAAAAACAGTAGGCAGCATACAGTGTACAATTTGCACAGTGTACATTTAAATCTGAACATACGGCATGGAACTGAAACCACCTGCCTGGTATCACACCATATTATAAATATACCATCATTTAAATGTGTGGTGTTGTTTATGTAGCTGGACTGTGACTACAACTAGTTTAATTTATAAAGCTCAAGGTTGCTTTAAAAATCAAACTGCATTCATCCAAATAAAAAAAAGGAAAAAAAGAGAAAGAGATCTCGACAGACAATAGCCAGAGATGGAGCGATAATGCAGTGAAAAAAGGTTACTGGTAGTGCGGTGTGCTCAGGTTGTGTCAGTGCGATGGTGTTGCAATTAAGGCATGGCTGACTTGTCTGATCAGGCATGTGAGCAGAGCAACTGTAGCTGTCAAAGACAGCCTGAGCAATTTCTGGAGGTGCAGCCGCCTATGAAAGGAAATGTCATCAGAATCGGTGAAAAGCTATTACGTTAGAAGGGTGGACAATGCTTTGAAGGTAATAATGCATTCGGTAATTAAATGAATATGAATGCCAAGTGTCCATGCCACTTTGAGAGAGTCATTTTCACAAAGAGATCATTCTCTTATTGTCCATTCAATGGGGGGAGGGCAGGAAAGAGTGAAAAAAACGAACTCTTCACACCATGAAGTGCGTCTCGTTGAACAAGGCCTTTTGAGTTTGTCAAGGGCCAAGGTTAAGATGCTGCTGCAAACACAACTCACATCTGGCCATACGCATTCAGCCACACATGGGGAGTGTGAAACAATGAAGGCAAACATTTCTGCAAAGGATGAATGAACTGATAGAGAAGCATTCAGCCTCTTATCAGATAGCTTTTATTCTCTGGTGGATCAGGCCGTTTCATGCGGTGAGAGCTGTGCAGTAGGGAGATAAGGAGAGGGCTTCTACAAAGAGCTCAATTTATGAATGCGGTCAACATCCGAGGCATGCAACACTTAGTCACATCATCATGCTTCTCCAGCTGGATGTTATCAGAGTCTGACTAGGACAAAACACAAAAAAAGAAAGAGGGAGCGTAGAGCGAGGAGAGAGAGATTGTATTAATGTGAACAACAGTACTCACAGTTGGACAATGCCACCCCCCCAGTGAGATAATTTTCTCTCAAAATTGCAATCAAAGCTGCCGAAACACTTCAGCAACAATATTAACTCAACGGCTCCTAGGGGGGAACGTTTTATCCCTCTGGTTTTTGCCAACCCATCATTTCTTTTATTCTGTCGTGCAAAGTGCCCTGTCAATATCCTCAACATTAACGTTTAATCATAAATTTGAAGGATGCTGAACAGAGGGCGTTTTTCATTTTGGGAACAATAAACGTCCTTCAAAGCCTCTTAGCAACAAAAAATAACAGCGTGCATCAAAAGTGCTCAGGCAGAAGTATTGTGCAGACCCTTGAATCCTTATACCGATTACAGAAAAGCTGTAAATTTATGACAACAGAAAGAGTACATTTTGTATCAGTTATTATAAAAATAACAACCTTTGTCTGGACTTTTTAATGTAGGATCTGTGAGGTTCATAACAAAAAGGGTTTTCAATCTCACCAGAGCAATGTGTTACTCAGATGTTACTCTTTCATAGCTCGTGAGACTTACTGGAGATCTCAGTTAGTTTACCTTTTTTTGCTAAAGGATTGAGAGATTCAAACAGACAGAAAAAGACAGTTGTCGACATACATAAAAGGTACAAAAAATATGTAAAAGATAATTTGTTTTCAGAATAGTTTAAGAAGCATTTGACTTTAGTGTCTAGGTAAATTTGACTGTGAGACATTTCTGAGATTTTGCTCCCCATTTAATCTCCACTAAACGACAAAGATTTTTTAACTTTAAAATGGTGGTCACACTATATTTTTCATTCCATTGACTTCCATTTTTTTATTCATGTGAATGTGGGAGACCGAAAACACAAGCTCATGATTAGAAGTCTTTCATTCAGTCTGCATTCCAAAGTTCAAGTCTGGTGAACTTTGACCTCCGAATTTGTATAATGTGAAGTCGTGTAACCAATAGAAGACAGAAACGGCACAGCATGACCTTTTAGAAAATTATAAGAACACAAACTTTAAAGCTGCAGGTCTATAGCATTGCAGAAATGTGTTGTGGAATTATTGTTATTTGCTGCATATACAGTATATATACATATATATATATATGACATCAAACCTTGTCTGCTACAGTGTCCAAAGAATCTTTATGTGCTACAAATGGTCTTTATGTGCACAATGGTCAAAGATGAGCTTAATCAAAATATTTTTACATAGAAAAACATTGTAGTGAAAGAGAAAATGGCATTCCAAAAGCTAGAGCTTTTTTCTTAAAAAAAAACAAAAAAACAATTGATTAAAAAATTGCCAGAGATGCCCATCTAGCATGTTAATGCTAAACAAAACAATGCCAAGGAAGTGTAAACTTAATTTCAAATCCCTAAGCGGCCATTCACACAGAACGTGTGCTTGCGTTGAACAATGTATCAAGACGTGTTTTATAACAGTTAAACTTCAGTGCCATGTATTTAGAACACGGTAAAAGATGTCCGTCTAGTGCATGTTGTTTACATACACATACAATGAAACAGCAGCACAGTAAAATGCATTCTGTGTGAACGTTCCCTTAGACCTGCAGTGAAGCTGGTGCTCTTTTCTTTCTTACACCAAATGGCCTCGAGATTTCCATAATGTGACGCGCTTGTCTGGCTGTCTCTTCTGCAGTGGCACAAGCTGACACCAGGACTATTCTGTTACTAGGAGTTTGTATCAACTCCTCTATTTGTCATAATTACTTGATTGTGGGGGACGTCTAGGAAAGGTCTAATCAATCTGATTTAATTAAGTGCAGTCAGACAGTTGAAATGAGCAGAATGGAAGTAATAAGCACATTTAAATCTGCATATTTGAGCTTGACTAACAACACCAATTCAAGGCACTTACGCATTTACCATTCTTTTGTCTCCGGATGAAAAAGAAAAGAAAAAAAGAAAGCTAAAAAAGTGTCTCTCACTTGGCATAAAGTGAAATTAGTGCATTTTGTTTTCAAGACATAATTACAACAAAGTTTTCAGTTTGATTCTTTTTGAAGGATATAAAGAAATGGTGTTGTTTCAAATGTAATGTGCTGTTATCTACAACTGAACTGAACTGCCCTGTGTTTCAAGGGCACAGGGAGGGCAGGCGAATTTGCCGTGTTACAGCTGGAAATGGTGCAGGGAAAGCTTTGGTTTCTGGTGAAGCTAGGGAGGGGTGTAGACAACATGACAAACCAGAAGAGACAGAGGATCATTAGGTTTCCCTCAGGCCAAGCACAGGCACTCATGGAGAAAGGAAATGCTCAATAGCTCCAGAAAGAAAAGACAAGGTGACTGGTACAAAACTGTCCTGTGCATGACAGCCCCTCATACCAGCGACCACCCCTCTGTCATGTGCTTCAGCGAAAGGTGACATTCAAGGGGCAGCAGAGCTGATACATAAGCCTGTCTGTGCATCTGACAACACCGGCTGGACAACAACTTCAATATTTTCATGTGCTACCATTTGATCAGTAATACAAATACAAAGCTATATATGTTGATGCTAACCAAAACAGCATGCAGCCTATTAACAATGGAGGTGGGGACAGTGAAATTAAAGGAATAGTTAACCCTCAGGTCATCCAAGATATGAAAGAGTTTATTTCTTCATTGGAACAAATTTGGGATATAAATTTGAGCTAGCAGGGCTGATTGGTTCATATATTAGTGTTTGTGACCAATCCTGAATTTTCAAAAGGGTTTATTTTTCGATAATGTACGGCTACAAATCAGATTTTTCTTTTGAAACCCTGTACTACATGTTATCACTTGCCATTATTTCACATGCCATATCAAAGCCATTGTCAAACTTAAACGTTGTCATTGTCATGAATATTCACAAATGGCTTTGGGATCAACTTTCAAGCAAATGCAAAAGCTTATTTAAAATAAAACATACAAAATGAAATAAAACAATAAAATGAAATAAAACTAAATATAATAATTGGTGAGAGACAAACACCTCTCACTGATCTCTTTACTGTGTCATTAAAAAGGAAAGCCTCTGGTATTGTGGGAGACTCTTCTCATCCCCTGTATAGTTCTTTCCAGTTACTTCCCTCTGGCAGACGGCATAAAGTGCCTTTAGTGAAAAAGAAGACCTTTATCCCAACTGCGATTAGCATTTTAAATAGGATCTTAAAATGATTTTTTTTATGTATTATAGTTGTGAATTGATGTATGTAATATAAAGTGTTGTTGTGATGATTACTTGTATTGGCTGTGTGTTGAGCCTTTTGCCTAAAGACATGTTCCCACACCTCCCCCGTTTCCTTCACTCTCCTCGTCTTTTTCTGGGTTTTTTGTGTCCCCTCCCCATCTCACCTGGAAATAAAATCAGTCCATTTGTCATTACTTTGGCAAACGTTCCTCCGCTATGATTTATCAGTTAAGAAGTAAAGCATCTTCATGTGAGTTGGCTGTTTAGCCAGGGAAAGCTTCCAGCTCCTATTCCACTCCTTACCCTCACAGCAGATGTTTTGAACGTATATTTTGGATATAGATATCCATTGCAGAATTGCTGTCATACGGCTCGTTCACTGACTCGCTGGCCGTCTCAGTGATCAACCGTAAAACAGTGATTCTGTCCTAATTCCCTTGCATATTAATGGTGGAGTTCCCTTTAAAATCTTAAATGATTCCCTTTGAGCTAAATTATTATCACTGTTTCCCTTACACTAGTGATAACTGAGCAACATGCACTCTTATTTATCCTGTATGTATATATGTGTAATTGGGTATACATACATACAGTACATACATGCACGCATCTGTGCAATTATTTGTACATGTAGCTGTGAGTTATTTATTTTAATCCTCCCCTGTCAAGATTAAAAATGGAAGACAAGACCACTCTCACTTCTCTATTACCTTTTTCTTGATTACCCTTTTCTTCTCGCTATTAGACGGTCCAACCAGCCAGTTCATCAAATATTAAAGAACAGCAGTGTCTATTAATGTTGCCAGGGCAATTGAAATATGTGTGATGGATTTTTATTGCTGTAGTGCAGAATGTCTCTCTCAGTGGTCCCCCGGGATCCCCCTCCAGCTGTTTAATCCATAGCTCCATCACAAGCGTGTGAGGATGGGGTCGACCTCCACCAAATGTCTTCATTTCTCCCCATACCTTCCTCCCCCCTTGGAATAATGGCTAACGAGGCCCTTTTGGTAATAATGTAATTTAACTCAATCGGAGCAGAAACTTTCACAGGAAGGTCAGGGCCAGTGTTGCCATGTTAGGAAGCTGAGTGATTGATAGAGGAGTGTTTCGCGTCACGTCATTTGCTTTCTTTCCACGTGTGCTCTGTAAAATCACATATGAATATTCTGTATCGTTAGTGAGCTGAGCTAATGAGATGAGAGGTTTTATGAGCGCTATAATGTCTCAAGGAGCATTTCCTTTGATTGCACACTGACATAAGAGGATGTGCCAAATGAATGAATCATGGTCACCTATGTGATTTTTATCGAACTGCATATATCAAAGAATCACATTCAATAGGTTCCCTCAATTTTTGCTGATGATTCACTCAGCAAGGCATGGCATGATCACCTATTCACATCTTCATACTTCTAGTTGTGTTTCATTTTGAAACAAATCTTGTTGACGGAAGCCAGAGAAATCACAGGTAGTGCATTTGAGGAAACTGAAATTATTTTCAGGCACTGGTAGGTAACATTTCTTCATTGAACGCTAACAGCGGTGTTAATTAGGTCAACCGGAACTGGGAACACTTCCCATAACATCCAATGTACTTGTTAAATCATAAGAAGAATGGCATCTATGCTAATATTAGTCTGTTTTATTCTTATTCCGAGTTCACTGTAGCCACCCAGATCCAGTCCGTATCCAGATCAGATGGTCACTGCAGTCACCTGGATCCAGTCCGTATCCAGATCAGATGGTGGATCAGCACCTAGAAACAAACCTCTACAGCCCTGAATGTCAGCGGAGATGCATGTGTTTTCTTCGTGTCACTCGCTGCAGGCTCAGAGAAATGTCCGATTGGAAGACGGGGAGAGTATTTACTGGTATAAATGGGGAAACATTATGAATGAAAAGGAACTCTCTTAAGAAAGGTTATGTTATATCTGTATGACACCTAATAAAATAGTTTATATGCACAGCGCTGCTTTGCTTACAGGAGTAACCACGGTAACCACTGTATTTCTACTGGTCCAAATACCACCTACTGTCACAGAGAGTGAATTTGCATTTTCAGTCATCCCGTCTGCTGCTTTTGTTGTGTTGTAAATTTTAACCTTTTGATGGAAAATAAGAACAATTTGGACAGTAAGGCATCTGGAATTATTTGACTCTTTGATCGCATATACACACAATGTTTTGGACTTTTCTTAGAGTGTTTTACTTTTAGACTAGTCAACTAGCCAGTTACAAAATTTCTGTCTGAACGTCAATGAAATTAGTAATATTGCACATCCCTAATGTCAACTTATTCTACTAACCCTAAACTTAACCTAAAAGTCTACTTGTACTATAATGAGAGTTAGTTGAGATATATTTGCACAATAATAAGAATTAGTTGACATGTAGTTGCAAAATTACTTATAGTTAGTAGAATGTCTAAAGTGGACTATCGAAATAAAACCTAACCATTTTGTGGATTGAACAAGTACAATTGATAATTTGACTAAATGATGGAGCGCCACGGCCTTCCAGGAAACGGATTTCAGATGGCAACACGTCAATCATCTCAGGTTCTGGTGGTCCACTTTAATTCGAAGAATGTGAGGTGGGGAAATATGGCCCACTGACCGCAGATGCTGGTGACTTGGGTCGTCGCGGCGGAATGAAGAAGGGCACTGCAATTAGCGCAGATTGATTTAGCGCTGCTGCCGTGCCACCCACTCCCGGAGCAGAGGTGGCCAGCTGTGCATAGCATCAGGTTAATTATGGCCGTGTGCATGCGCTAATAGAATTCCTCTTTCGCAGCGCGCCACAGATATGCACACTAAATCACACACAGTATTAATTCCGCTCCTTCGTCCTCTCAGACCAACCGAGGCCGCATGGAGCTCCATGCCTCCCCCCCGGGTCATCTGTTCTATATGTGTGGAGGAGGGCAGACACAAACGCACTTCACGCTCTCTAATCACAGGTGTGCGGATAGGAACATCACTCCTCTCCTTCACCTCACACTTTCCCCCAACAATTAAGACCCCATTTTAAATGTCATTAATCAGCGGGTTGCATGGCAAGATCCAATTCATATCTGTCAGATGCACTGGGCAGAAACTAATAAGGGAGCAATTACCTGAAAGGAACCCAACATGGCAGAGATGTCTATGACAGTGTGTTCTAATACAATGAGCTTACTGTATTGTAAGAGCCAGTACCAGAATCAGTTATTTGCGTCTCTCTCCCTCAAGAAAACACAATAGAAGTGAGCAACAACATCCACGGATACCAGAAGACTAAAACGGATCAAGATGTTTTCCGAAACGGTGAGGGAAAACAGCTGCGCCTCAGAGATGTGAATCTCAGGTTAAGTAGATAACACTCTCTCTTTGCCATTCCCTGCAAAAGTAACACAAACCAGATCTGTGAAAGGACAACAGTTTTTGAGGGGTTGCAGAATTAAAGTTGCTGCAAAAAGGCAGTTGCTACAGACAATTTCTTTCGTATTGTGACGCGTAATGGTTTATTCGAAAAAGAAAAAATGTAGGACAGGGCAGGTTCTATTCATTGGTTTGTTGATGGGATTTTGAGACGTGAGTGTTGCACTCAAAAGTGGAGGCAGATGGACATGAGCTTGCAGGACCGAGTTCATATGGACTAAATGATTGGAAAAAATCTGCATACGTCACCAGTCTGGCATTTCAAGTTTTGATTAATTATTACGAGGCCAAAAGAGTAAAAAAATGAAAGAATGAATTGTTCACAATCTATAACATGAATTTAGAAAATAGAGTTCATTTAAAGATCAGTTTGGATATATATGCTTGTTTTTGATCACTGAACTGCTCTAAAGGCAGCGTCAGCTGTGCATGTTACATATGGTTAGTGATGTTCTGCGATGAGGCAACTCAGCAGATGAGCTGTGCGTTGAGAGAGATGAAATATAATACAGTGTTGAGAAAGGATCTCATTACAAATAAACAGGCAGCATGACTCAGGCCTCACACTGGTGAGTGCTGGTTTCCTTTGGAAAACAAATAAATAATCCCAAAGTTTCTCCCTTTCTTGGCAAGTACATGGATAGAAGTGTGTGGTTTTTATTAGTGTCAATGGAGAAACAGCAGAAAATGTTTCTTTCTTTGTGTAAGATTTGCCTGAAAAGAAAGGCTTGTTTAAAGGAGGACAACATTTGTATTAACAAATACAGATTTTTTTATTTATTCATTCATTCATTTATTTATTTTTTACTATCTATCATTAGTTTTCCATTTTCCATTTACTGATTAAAGTAAATTAAAACTCGGCTTATTTAACTTTCTTAATTAAAACAGATATTTAAAAATGGGTTATCTACCTAGAATGGATTTTATTTACCTGAAAGACACTTTTGAGTATTTCAAGGCTATTATTATTATTATTATTAGTTTTTTTACTTCACACGTGGCTAAATGTGGCGTGATATTTGGCCTTCAGCTGGGTTTGTAGATACTTCGTTTGGCAGAACTTTGTCACTTTGCTTTTGTGCCGGTGATGTTAAATGATTTCAAAGCTTCATACTTCACATTTTCCTCCTCCTTGAGCACAATTATCTTCTCTAAAAGGCCACTTCTTTAATACGCATCAGCCTTGAGAGGGGAAAAAAACACATAAGATATATATTTATATTTTAACAGACACATTCACAACAGCTTCCTCATTAAAATCGGTGCTTATTCGCTTTGCTTAGCATTAGTAGAATTTAATAATAGAAAGTAAGTTATAGTGATCCTTTTGAGGACATATGGGTATTATGAAGAGTGGGAGTGGAAAATAGAGAAACGAAAAGGGAAACAGATGAAAGGTCATTAGTACCACCTGTGGATGCTGGGCAAACAAATGGAGAGTGGACACAGTCTGGACAGCACTATCACACACACTCTCTCTCACACACACATACTCTCAAAACATACAAAAATACCTTCCTTTTGTGCTGTGCAATAATATACATAAACATATTGTGCTGTGTGAATCAAGAGTGAAAATGTATGGAATGTTTTGCCAACCTATTAAACATGATTCAAACATGACTCTTTAAATCAAATAATTTTCTATTTATCAAAGATGGAAAAATGCACATGGTTAATAATCATTAAAAATATTATTGATAATAAGAAATGTTTCTTGAGCAGCAAATTAGAATGATTTCTGAAGGTTCAAGTGATACTGAAGACTGGAGTAATGATGCTGATTTTTTTTTTTTACTGTTTTTACTGCATTTTTGATCAAATAAATGCAGCCTTGATGACAATAAGAGACTTCTTTCAAAAACAACTCAAACTTTAAATGTTAACTGAATCTGTTATTGTTCAATGAATTAGTAAAAAACAAACACTAAAAAACTCTGTAATCGCCATAAAAAAGGATATTCAACATAGAATTGATCAAACTGTGAAAAATAGTGTCGTCTTTATTACAGGTTGTGTAAGGGTAGGGTAACATCAGCCAAAAGTCAGCTGATGAATCACTTAAAATAAGACCACAAATGAGTATCAGTGAGCAAATTTAGATTTCATATTGACTTCAAGCCAAAACAATTGCTTTCACTTACATGAAATGAAAACTCAATGTGAAATATTTTGTATGCGTGTTAATCAGAGGCTCACATTCTCTAAAATGAACGTGATATTAATGATATTGAATCACTGCACATATGTGTTGCTGCATGCATGTGGGTGTTTTCATTTGTTCGTGATGTTTCTTGCATATACATGCATAAATATATACTCGTTTGCATGAGACAACTGCGTCTCATATGTAAGAGATTTATTGTGCACACATCCATCAGTCTGTGTGTGTTTAGGCATTTAAAGGCATTCATTTGAGCTCTGTGTGTATTTGGAGGTTAGTTCTTCTACACAGGATGACACTGATCCCAGAAGGTGGTTCATGGGAAGGAAGAGCTCTTGTAAATTCCAGTCGCTTTGTTAGTTCTACAGTGCAAGAGACAGAAAGAGTGGAAAAGAATAACGAGGTTTGTGCCGTATGTTTCCCTGGCCTCGAAGCAGACGCCCCCTGCTTTGATCATACACTTCCAATCAGACTGTTTCAGCAAGCCATGGCGTCTACAAGACCTCAAACAGCTGCCAGACAATACATCCCATTACCATGAAATACACATCAAATTCATATAAGACACCAGGGCTACAAAGGCAAAAAGGTTTTGATAAAAGCACTCCACACCAGGCTACGAAGGAGCATGAGGCGAATTCATCAGGAAAATAAGTGCTGCCCTCCAAACAAGCAGCCAGAACAGCATCTCTGTGCAGCCAGGAACAAAATTAATTGAAAAGGTTAAAGAAAGCACTTGACATCAAAATTTAAAGGTGACATATCATGAAAATCTTTTAAGTGCTATAATCAGGTCCCCAGTGCATCTACCAACCAAGGAAACGTGAAAAAGATTAACCCAGTAACTTTGTTTTGGTAAGCCTTTTTCTGCAAGCGTCTGAGATAACAAGCGTGTCTGATTTCGCTCCCTTGGTGATGTGGCAAAGGGATCTCATTATAATATTACCGCCCCTTAATCTGTAAATTTACACCCATGGCGCCGTCATTGTGTGTTTTCGCAAGCGACAACTGTGTACCAGCTCTAATGTCATGGCGAAAGTTTGAGCAAAACATGCTAACTGTTCTGTCTTTGGCTGCACAGACGAGCACAGAACACTATTTACAGTCCCAGCCTCAGAGGAGGCAACAGAGCAGTGGATTTATTGATTTATTTACTGTATATTGCTGCTACCACACAGATCTAAAATAAGCATGCAATTTATTTCCTTGAAATTGAAATTCCTTGAATTAAACTTGTGTGTGAATGAGAACGTAGTTTAGTACTCACATGCTGTATGGTGGCCGCTTTCTGTCCATGTGCTTCGGATGTGTGCACTCAGAAAACCGTATATCAGAAGTTTAAACTCATATGGTTTAAAATGCATGATTTCAGCCTAATAAACATGATAATCAGAACCAAAACAGATGTTTTTAGCAGGT